>NC_037672.1:76005822-76255375 GCF_003255815.1 Theropithecus gelada
TGAGTTTTTTTTTTTTTTTTTTTTTTTTGGTCAATAAATATTGTTAGCATTCTCATTTTTCCTATATTCTGGGGTTTCTCTATGGCAGTGGGGCCTGAGTGGTAAGAATTGCTTTATTTTTACTTAGTTCTTGAATGCTTTTTTTTTTTTTTTTTTTTTTTTGAGACAGGGTCTCACCCTGTCCCTCAGGCTGGAATGCAGCGGCACAATCTCAGCTCACTGCAACCTCCACTTCCCGGGATCAAGAGATTCTCAAGTCTCAGCCTCCTGAGGAGTTGGAATTACAGGCACCTGCCACCATGCCCGGCTAATTGGGGGATTTGCTAGAGACAGGGTTTCACTAAGTTGGCCAGGTTGTTCTTGAACTCCTGTCCTCGAGTGATCTACCCGGCTCGGCCTCCCAAAGTGCTACAATTACAGTGCTGGATTTACCATGCCCAGCCAATTCTTAAATATTAACAACGTTTTCCTAGGACCCTCTCTAGAGGAGCCTGGGACAATTTTTGGTTTTGGTTTTGTTTTGTTTTACATTTTAAGCATCTGTTTTTTTGTTTTGTTTTGATTTTCTTTTTGTTTTTGAGTTCAAGGGTAGAAGTACAGGTTTGTTTCATAGGTAAACTTTTGTCATGGGGGTTTGTTGTGTGCAGATTATTTCTTCACCCAGATATTAAGCCTAGTACCCATTAGTTATTTTCCCCATCCTCTCTCTCCTCTCACTCTCCACTCTGGCAGTTTCCAATGTCTGTTGCTGTCCCCTATGTGTTCATGTGTTCTCATCATTCGGTTCCCACTTAGAAGTGAGAACATGCAGTTTTTGTTTTTCTGTTTCTGTGTTAGTTTGTTAAGGATAATGTCTACCAGCTGCTTCCATGTCCCTGCAAAAGACATGATCTTGTTTTTATGACTGCATGGCAATCCATCGTGTATGTATAACACATTTTCTTTATCCAGTCGATCCTTGATGGGCATTTAGGTTGATTCCACGTCTTTATTTTTAATTGACTACCCACAAAACTTTTAAGTCGAAGGTAGTATGGGAAATGCAGCTCTTGGCACTATTCTTACTCATGGAATTGCTGGGCCTGTCTGACAAGACATCATCACACTGATTAGCTAAAATAAAATTTGTCTCCAAAGAGGTTGTGTTGCTTTGCAGGCCCATAAGCAGTGTATGTAAGTTTAAATTTCTTTCAATCTTGGTAACATCATACTTTATATGTGATGGTATGTGTGTGTGTCTGTGTGTGTGTGTCTTGAATGATTATAAAATGGTTTGGATTAGCATAGTATTTATCTGGAGATTGACCATCTTCATATGCACTTCTTAAGTTGAATGCTTAGCTCATTTATTTTAATATTTCTAATATTTTTAGTATATACAGTCACCTATATATACTAAAATCTCAAGTATCTCCCGTCATTCTATGAAGATCTGTGTTCTGAAATACTGTCCCACTCTCCAATACTACCTTTACCATAAATTTGGGTAATTTCGATATCATATAAAAGATCCTTCTTGTTGAATGGCTTCTCCCTTTTTTCCCACCTCTCTCCTTTAATAAATATGTCCTGCATGATATCTCAACCACTCTGTGGTTATAGATTTGACTTTACATTGCAAAAAATCTGCAGTACTTCCATGTCAAGTGTTCCATTCTTAAACTCTTGTTTCTAATATCTCTAGGACATTCTTTACAAAAAAATCTCATTTGAACAAGGTCCTGTCACCTTCTACCACATTATTTATTTTTTTATTTTTCATTGCTATCATATTCTAATATTATTTTTATTCTTTTAATTTTTGTCATGAGATGTTTTCGGGTTTTTGAGGGTTAAAGTCTTATCTGGGATACCCTCTGGTCTGAGGACACCAGGAGTTTCTTACTGTCATGCTAGCATATGCATAGTCTCCAGAAGTTCATCAAAATTACCATCTAAGTGTTTCCACCAGTTTTGGCTTCAGTGGCTTCTGCTACAAATAAGCAGATCTCAGTTGTGAATCTGACTTCATTCTCTCTCCGAATTCACACTGGTGGTTTGCCCTGCAACCTGACTTCTCTGACAGGTCTATGAAAAGTTGTTGGTCTTCACTTTATTCGCATTTTTTTTTTTTTTTTTTTTTTTTTTGCAAAATTGGAAGTGAGAATTTCCTAGCTTTTTACGTGTCAGAGTTGACACAAGAATATTTCAACAATGTCTGAATCCTTGAATCTGATAACCTAGATCAAAGTGTATTTTTTTAATCCTGAATAAATCTCTCTCTCATGTGTATGTGTGTGTGTGTCTGTCTGTCTTTCTGTCTCTCCCTCATCTTTCTTCCCCACATCCTAAGTCTCTCTTTCTTCATCTGATAAGATCAGCTCAAAATAATAACTGTTCTCCCTGTCTTCTAGGTAGGATTCATTTTTTAAAAATATCCAATACAATGACTTTGTTAGTTAATAATTAAAATACTTTACAAAATGACTATAGAAATATTATAGCAACTTCTATGTATCTAGCTTCTGCTACAATAAATTTAATAGCTGATTTAAAATTACCATCTTTTTTAATTCTTACAAAATCCAGATATATTAATATACAGGTCCACAAGATATGTAGCATATATTTAGGTTCTGCATGAATATCCAGCCTTACAGTGTTATACACATCATCCTAAAACCCCAAGTTGCTGTGCAACATTGAGCCAATATATTGTGCTTTGATTCCGATAAATGGATACAGTTATTTATGCAAATAGACATTGAAAAAATATCTTAGTAAAATTGAGGGACAAAATATTTTATTCTTTACCCCAGCATTTTCAAGTTAGTGACTGGAAGACTAAATTTTTACTGAAGATATAATTTCTTTCTTTCCTTTTTAATTCTTTTACAATATTTTTCACAGTATTTTAATTTGTGACTAGCCTTTGAAAATTAAAATAAGTCAGATTAGTGTTTGGATTAATATCCAAATTCTTGCTTTCTCTTGAACAACAGAAAGATTTGGCAAATCTGCACCCACATTCTTTTCTGACAATAAGCAGTTGGAAATTATTTGTGGCTTATTTGGCAGGCTGTATGCACTTCAGTTCACTACAGTCTTTACCATTTCTTAGTTTAACACCCAAGTTTGCTTCAGTTGTTTCTTTAGAGGTAGATATGAAAGTTTCTGTTTTACCATTTCAGTCCTTTGAACTGAAGTTTTAATCTAAACATCCATTTTTAGTTGAGTTGTCAATCAATGTAACAATGGAAACCATACATGAAATGGGGCCAATCACTGACTTCTTTGCCCCTTTCTTACTTGCTAGCAATTGGATAATCCATCATATAGCATATTTAACCTGACAAATGTGCAACTGGTCATTTTATATGGCAGCTTCCCAATGCTTCAGAAGCTTTCAGAAACAAAGAAACAACAAAAACTCATGAAGTTATTCAGATTAGGGACTCTGCAGGTACCTTCTGTCACTTCACCTTCAGAATTGTTTTCCCTGTGTTATATTCTTCTCTACGCAAAATGACAGGTCATCAAAGGTGTCAAAATACTCCAAGAGGAATGTGAATGGTGAGAACCTTAAAGTGGTCTCTCCTACCTGATATATGTTGTATTCCTTTAGTTTTGTGAGAATATTTTTAGTTAAATGTAATAAATCACTTATTTTTAAAGTTTTCTTAGTTTTTAAGTGTTGAGATTGTTTCTTTATTGTGTTCCTAAACACACAAAAAAGAAAATGTAACACGACGTTGCATAAGATTCAAGCTGAGGGAAGAAGCCTATGCTGGACAAGATTTGTAGTGCCCAACCTTATACAGAGATAGTTAAGAAAGATAAAAAAAAATACTGCATTGTGTTGATGTGTAACCCTGGGCTCAGAGAAACTAAGTGATTTTTCCAAGACTACACAGTGGTGACAGGGAGCACCCTACAGGCTTTCGGTCATTCATGAGTTGATAGCCTGGCTCTGTTATTCATCAGTTGTGTAAACTGGACAAAGTTATCTGAATTGTCTCAGGCCTGCTCACGTCACCTGTAAAATAAAAATAGCCATACCCAGTCTGTAGGGTTGTTTTCATGAGTAAGTGAAATAAAACCTGTAAGCACTTAACCTATACAGGTCAAGCATCCCTAATATGGAAGTCCAAAATCCAAAAATCTCCCAAATTTGAAACTTTTTGAGCACCTATATTGCATCATAAGGGAAAAATTCCACACCTAACCTCTTGTGGTGGGTCACAGTCAAAATGCGGATACACAACACAGAATTCATTCCGTGTCACCAGGTAAAAGCCCTTCTCAGCTCTCTTTAGTTGTGATGTATTTTTTCTGTGCATTCCCAGATTCCCCCACACGCCCACATTCAAGCAAGCCCGCAGGGGTAATATAATGGCACATGTGAAGGCTGGACCTGCCCACAGCAGCTTCCCCATTACGCAAAGAGATACTTATAGGACAAAAAACGTTGTTAATGAGGCAGGTGATTCTAGAGGAAACATTTAAAAAACCACCCAGTGGAATGCCTTTTTATTGGTAGGGACCTATTTCTTGGTACCTCAATGGCTTCTGATGCTTCCTCACCTAAAAAATTAAAATGTGCAGTACAGTAACCTTTGAATCGAAGCACAGGATCATAGGGGAAGACTGAAAGCCTGTCATTGTTTCTTGTTGCTGTGATTTAAAGCTGATACTGGTATTCTATGATGCTACTGTGCTGCTTAGTTACACTGACACATTATTTTTTCACTGTATTAATGGTATGTTTTTTGTTTGTTTGTTTGTCTTTACTGTTAAACACTATGTGTGAATAAGTGTAAGAAAACGGTTACTTATCAGTAGCATATAATTTCAGAGTCAGGAATAATGGTAATGCCAGACAACCACAGATTGTTCACACAGGTAGCTGAGGCAGTGACACCTTTACTTTTTAATGTTTCCATGTACACAAATTTTGCTTCATGAACAAAATTATTTAAAATATTGCATGAAGTTACCTTTGACTAGTGTATAAGGTACATACCTTGAATTATATATGTATAAAACATACATGAATGTGTATATATATAAAATTATACATGAATTTAAAACATACATGAATTTTGTGTTCAGACTTGGATCCTATCTATAAGAGATCTCATTACATATATGGAAATATTAAAAAATCTAAAACTCTCTGGTTCCAAGCATTTCAGAAAAGGAATACTCAATCTATAATCCCTGGTGTATGTTTAAAAAGACAAATAGATAGCAAATAGTTATTTGCTTGAATACATTTTATTTATCTAAATAAATTTGTGTTCATTAATTCACCAGTGTTTTATAATGTTATTTATTCAGGCCCATGTTTCTTAAGTAAAATAAATACTTAGGCATCATAAGAATGTATTACTTTGGATATGGTATATATAGTAGCACTTATGCAAGTGTGTATAAAATGCAAAACTAAGCTAAACTAAAACTAAAACCAAATGGACACAAGAAATCACCATTTCAAATTTATTTCTACCAAGCTAATAAAACAGCACTGAGCTCATTTGGGGACATATTGTTCAGATGCCAATATTCAGGCACCTACATAAAGCTGTTAAGTGAAAATGAGAGAAAACCTTCAAGGACCTAGTAGCTGTAGCCTCTGTCTGCTATCTTAACACAACAAATAGATGCATTAGGAAGTGCTATATTGTATGTGCCCGAATACGCATGTTAGTCTGGGAAGCACACATATATCATTACATTTCACTGTGCCACTGGCAAGAAATAATTAGTGGGAAATCGAGAAATTTCAAATTGACCATATCAATATTTAAAAAAAATACTTTATAAAATAGATAAATACATATCCAACTATTATGATGAGAAATCAGATGAAAAATTACCACTTTATAAGAGTGATATTCTATAGATTATTAAAATGAGATGCAACCCTTATTTGTAATAATTAGATGGAAAAAATTTTAAAAAAGCGTAAAATACAGTGAAAATATAACAGCTAAATAGTTGTTCTATTACATATCATTTATTTGTTTAAATAATCATTGATCTATTCCTTCAATAAATATGTATTATGAACCTATTATTTGCCTGTTTAATCTCTGGGGATAAGTTTGTGAAAATAGATCCTTTGCCCAAATGGAGCTTAGATGCTGGGAGAATCATTCTGGCAATAAACAAGTAAATTTAAATATACAACATTGCCTAAGATAAATAATGCGTGATGAGCAGTCCTATTTTGATAGAGCACTTATGGAGAAGGTGATCTCTAAGCAGAGTTAAATAATGTGAGGGAAGACCAATGCAAATATCCAGAGGAAAATATTCCAGGCAGTGGAAAGAAGAAGAACACAGAGAAAGGTTGCTGTGCTTGAAGTAAATTAAGCTACTTTGAGCCATGACAGCCATGAAGGAAATACGGTATGTGATTAGGGAGTAAGGCAGGGTCTAGATTGGATTCAATCATCTAGATTATGGTGGAATTGAGATATAATTCTATGATAGGAAGCAATAGGAGGTAGTAAGCATAAAAGTGATATAAAGTAACTCATTTGAAAAATATACATCAGTAAATTATTCTGTGGGAAATGGCCTGTTGGAGGCAGCATTGGAGATCAGGATACCTTTTAAGAGGATGCTGCTAGCATCCATGTAACAAGTGGAGACTGTGGTATTCCTATACTACTCTTTCTGACATCACCGGGTTTGCATTGTTAATAATCTCTATGCCCTTGTAGAAGGTGTTGCATATTTTCAAAAGTGTCATCTCACTTGAAGTTAATAGGAGTGGCATTACTGCTTCATTTTACAAATTAAGAAGCCAAGATATAAATATAACTGCCCTATTCAAGGGTAATTATGTGAGAACTGTGGTGAAAGAACAAGAACATCCTCTGGCTTCCTAATCCTAAATATATGTTTAAATATATCAAATTATAGGGTGTCTACAATAACAAGGTTAAACTACTCTTAATCTAAACCCTACTATTTAATAATATTTAATTTAAGACATTTATTGAATTATATTTAAAATGATATCTGGATAGCACTACCTAACACTGTGCCCCATGTGTCTACCAAAACATTTATGAAAACAAGAACATGTCAAAAACATAATAAAGCAAACTACATTAGAGAGGTAATTAATTACAAAAATCAAAGTAGTATGTTCTCTATCTACAACAGAATTTAATATTACAACTGGTGAATGAGGCTCCCCTGTCATTCTAACACCCTGTTCTCACCAGGCACGCTAATTTAAGGTTCTCCCTAAGCCTTAAATTCCCAATGTGCACATTACCCAAAACAAACAAACAAAAGGAAAACATGAGCACCTGTCTCTTTAGCACAATTGCTACCATTTTGATTTTCTTTTTTCTTCTATATATTATAGTATGTACAGTTTTCATTCTAACAGTATTAAAAGTTTATTATTATGTATGCATATGCACTCACACATACACGTAAACAATACTGAAACATGGAAAGTGAAAAGTACAGTCCTTTTTCCCAGCCTACCAAGCCATGCTGTTCAGATGTAAAAACTGTTAATCTTTTCTTGTATGTATTTCCAGAAAATGTTCCATTTGTGCATGTGCACACTTCTTCCTTAAGAAACTGAAACGACACCATATATGCTGTTGTGACTCCTGCACTATTTATGAGCATAGGTATATATCAAACTACTTTTTTATGTGTGCCATGGTGGTTTGCTGCACATATTGACCCATCTTGTAATTTGCCTCCCGTCACCCTCCACCACCCAACAGGTCCTGGTGTGTGCTATTTCCATCTCTGTGTCCATGTTTTGAACTCCCACTTATGAGTGAGAACATGTAGTGTTTGATTTTCTTTCCTGTGTTAGTTTGCTGAGGATGATGACTTCCAACTTCATCCATGTGCCTGCAAAGGACATGATCTCATTCCTTTTTATGGCTGTATAGTATTCCATGGTGTATATGTGCCACATTTTCTTTATCCAGTCTGTCATTGATGGGCATTTGGGTTGGTTCCATATGTTTGCTATTGTAAATAGTGCTGCAATAAACATATGTGTGCATATGTCTTTATAGTAGAATGATTTATATTCCTTTGGGTACATACCCAGTAATGGGATTACTGGGTCAAGTGGTATTTCTGGTTCTAGATTCTTGAGGAATTGCAATACTGTTTTCCACAAAGGTTGAACTAATCTATATTCCCACCAGCAGTGTAAAAGCATTCCTTTTTCTCCACAGCCTTAAATCTATTGTTTCCTGACTTTTTAATAATTGCCATTCTGACTGGCATGAGATGGTATCTCATTGTGATTTTGATTTGCATTTCTCTGATGATCAGTGACTTTGAACTTTTTTCATATTTGTTGGCCCCATAAATGTCTTCTGTTGAGAAGTGTCTGTTCTTATCCTTTGCCCACCAAACTCTTTTTCACAACATTTTGGTATTCCATTGTCTTTTATGATTTAAATTTTTATTTAATCTCTTTTATATTAGTAAATATTCTGTTTGTGTTGAAATTTTAATTGTTAAAAATGATACAAAGAACATCATCACATGTAAGTATTAGTATTTTATTGGATGTACTCAATGGGAAAAACTTTCTGTAAGTTAATTGATGGGGCAAATTATTTTTCCATTTTCTATGTTATTAGACTTTAGACATTTTTGTATCTTTCCAAAATATTACACTACCAAAAAGAAAATGTAATAATTCCTAATTTACCTGATTGATGGGTAAAAGACATTTAAAAAAAGAATAGATAATAAATCCAAAGGGAACATCACGCAAATATGAAAGGCCAAAAGTTTAAATTGGTACTATATTACAAGTTTAAATGGTGCCACATATATTGCTTTTATTTGCAAATTTTAAATGTCTTTCCATATAACAATAATTTTAATTATTTTCCTGTGAAATAGTTTCTCAGACACATTGTGCAGCTTTCTGTTAGGTTTGTTTGCTTTTTGCTCCTTGATTTGTGAGTTACCTTTTATATTTATAAAGTGAGAATTTGTTCTATGGTACATGATGCCTTATACTATATTATAGGAAGGCAAATAACTATCATTTTCTTCTATTTATCTCTATTAATCCATTCAGAGATTAAAATATCTAATAAAATTAAGAAGGAAATGTAAATGACACTTCATTTTAGAGTAAAAGATTTTCACAAATAAATTTCCCTTGGTAGGAGCAAGATCAGAAAAAGCACATGTAATGTTCTGGGCAATGCAGAATTTTTTCATTTCAACAAAGCTATAGGAAAAGCAAGCAATGTGGTAGAGTCTTGTCTATCAGGATTATACTTGATTAATATCCTCTGGGCCTAGAAATTAGCCTAAGAGCTCTGCACCTCAGCCTGCTTCCAGGCTGCAGAGCTGCCTAGAGACTTCCAAAATAAACAAGAAGATGAATCCAGACACATACATAAAACTGCACATAAATACTATATCTGTATATATCTTTCCTCATTCTAGAAAGAACAAAGAGAAGACAACTCCAAGTCTATTGAAAAAAATAAGAAATCCTTAGACTAATCTTTCAAAACATTATTCATTAAAATCTTTTTAAGAAAAACAAAACTGGCATCCTTAATAACATGAAAGAAATGTGTTCTCTATGAAACAACAGGTAAAAGTTACTCTTTTTTTGGTTCACAAAATTATGCATAAGTGCCTATAACATAGCCAAGACTATTTGATTGATGGGCATCTGACTACAAAAGAGAACAAAGACAGACAGGGGGCTCCTGCTTTCATGGGGTTTACAAAGGAATTTACATAGGAAGAGTAAGATTGGCAAAATCTTATGAAAATGAATTAAATTACTCACTAAATTAAAAATCAAAGTAGTATGTGGTACTATAAGTATATGTGTATAACAGATGAATTGCTTAAGTGGATATTTTAGAGATCAATGGGCTAAAAATAAGTTGTGGAGTCTTTGAAATTAGTTTTACAAATAGGATTCTATGGTTATATCTATATATGTATCTTAGAGTGAAGTGCTTCTTTTAGTGATTTTAGTACTGTCAGAGTGCAACAAACTTCAATAAGTGAGTTTGTTACTCAGAGGTGAGTAACTGAGGTGAAGCTACAGTGATTAGTTTGGTGCAGGCACATCAGTCAAGGAATTGAGAAGCTCTTGTATTGGCTGGTTTCTTCACATAGATAATCAAATCACCTATTGTGGTGCAGAGGAAAACAAAAAGCAATTGCAAGGACTAAAAGTAACAAAGAAAAAGAGTAGGTGAAAGAGTCAGAAAGAGAGGCTCCTAAGGAACATGGTTTAGATATGGATGAATGAACAAAAGACTGGAAGCAACAATGGGAAACAAAGAGACACTACTCCTAACTTCTATACCTAAAATATGTAATATGTGAGGGAGTAAGTGCTAATCTCTTGAGAGTAGATTCTAGATCAATGTAAGCCAAGAAAGTGAATAAAGGGGGTTTGATGGTTATGGAGTACCTGTAGCAGAAGGCACGGAAGTATCTGGGGGTTTGCAGAAGGAAGAGTTACCTATGTTAGCAGTAAGGGAAACAGTACATTGTAGGGAATGCTTAAGTGGGATAGGCTAGAAGACTGTGTGCGCATGTGTGTGTGTGTGTGTGTGTGTGTGTGTTGCTTATTTGTATGTGGTAATAGTTGGAAACTTGGATAAAATACAGGGTGAATTATGACAGTGAGTCTAAAAGCAAATGAAAGAAGCTCTCTTCCTTGGCAGGGATTACAGTAGAACCAGAAACTGCCAACTACTTAGAAACAGCAATATAAGAGAAAAACAGAATACAAAAATAGAAACAAAGATAATAGACTAACTGAAAACAAGGCTGGGAAATATCGGAAGATAGGGGAGATAGGCATCAAGCTATGGAAGACAGAGTAGAACCTTCACAAATTCAGAAGTAAGAAAAGTCAAAGAGGCATAAAATTTGTTTAAATCTAGTAACATATGCCAAAATTAAAGCAAGTAAAATTTCTTTGTTTAGTTACATACTTTTTAAATGTTGAAAAATAAATCAGAGTTCAAAAAAGTATGAGGAAGACATTCCCCTATTTGTAATAGCAATCCTAAGACAATCTAAGAGCTCAGTGCTATTTTAAACATAGTACAGAAAGTTATAAATCCAAAAGAATTCCAGTTTAAGTAGTAATTAAAAGTGTGAATTTTATCTATTAACACAGGGAGAAAACATATCAAAATCTTAACAAAGCCATTTAAATTATTGGAAATGATTATTTTTACATGACTTACATATTGGTATATTTTGAAAAATCCTGCAATCAGCTTTTAAAATAAAAAAATATAATATGCATACGTGAGTATGTATGTGTGTGTATGCATAGGAAGATATTTTATACAATTTTGTGTAATATATAAATGACCAAATTCTTAATTTTAACCAGATGGTACATCTATGCAATGACAACATAAGCAATTTGAAGAGATATAAAATGGTGCACGTGGTTGTTAACACCATCTCTGAACAATGGGGCCACTGAGAAGATGAAGCAATACACATTATATTAAATATTGTTTCCTTTCCATGCCAAGGACAGTGGCAGCCAGAATCATTCATTAGTGCTCCTCTTTTTTTATTTAGTTTAGTTTAGTTTAGTTTAGTTTAGTTTAGTTTAGTTTAGTTTTGTTTTGTTTTGTTTTGTTTTGTTTTGTTTTGTTTTGAGTTGAGGCTTGCTATGCTGACCTGGCTAGTCTCAAAGTTCTGGCCTCGAGGCATCCTTCCATCTAGGTTTTCCAAAGTGTTGTGGTTTCAGGCATGAGCCACTATGCTCAGTCCATTAGAGCTCCTTAACACAACTGTCATGATCTGTCCACTGGGCTCTGGTGATTCCTAGTTAAGCAGGTCAATCAAGGTTTGCCTAAATAACAGATGGTCTCTTTTTAATGTTTGCTTGGTTAAATTGCCAAAAAAAATTTAAAAGCAGAAAGAAAATAACTATAACAGGTATCTGTCCAAGTAAATTAATATTTAGACTTGGAAAGATGTCCACAAATTCTAAGCAATTAAAGCAAGTTGCAAATGTCTATATGTGGAAATACATACATACATACATACATATATATTCATAGAAGATGTGTGTGCACATGTATCCATTGCATATATGCATATACATTAGATATTTGCACATATGTATATCTATATATACACACAATACATATGCATATGCACGCACAAGCATTTGCACTAATGTATGCGTGTGCATGTATGTGTCTACACATATGTTTCTACATACCTAAAAATGGTTGTAAAGTATGTGCAAGCCTATATTCAATTGTTATTTCTGTGTAGGGCATTTGGTACTAGAAATCAACTTCATTTTCTTTCTTATATATAATTTAATGTTTAATTGGAATTTTCCACCATGGAATCATAACACAGCTGATATGAAGTTCCAATACAAGGTGTCAGAATGTAACTATTCAAAGCAATTTTCAGTCTGGGGGTCATTTTTTTAAAGTTCAATGGAGGGATTCTGTATGTGGTGAACTGCTGAAAACCAGCAGCAACTTCTGGAAACTTACAGTTGAGGGATTCCAGCAGGGAAGCCTCTAAAGAACCCAGGAAAATGCTCATGAGAATGCTCTGCTTTCAACATCAGCCAGTCCAGGCTACAAAGATAGCTTGGGAATAAGAAGCACTTCACATAAGGAAGAACTTCATTATTCTCTGAATTCTTCTCCCTCATAGTTTTAGAGAGCTGAGTACAGAATATAAGAGGTGATGAAGTAAGTGACCAGAGAAGGTAGAAGTGTTTTCAGAGGAAAGGGGAAATGTTATCCTACTGAGCAGCTTGAAATGAAAGGGAGAGACAAAAATATGTTGTGTTGTGATTACATTTAAATCAACACACACACACAAACACACAGTTGTTCAATAATTTACATTTACTTGTCTGTTTTTCAAAACTACATTGAATATAAGCATGCATTACTTCCAAATAAAAGATACATCAAAATTAGTGAATTATTAGCAGAGCAGATAATCCATATTAAGCAACAGTGTTTTAGGTCAATGACAAAGTTTACAGTTCAAATTCTGTGTCTAATTCTACAACAATTTCTTTCAATATGGCAAGGTCTATTAAAGTATATTATTCACATGTACAGTCATATATCACAGAATGGTGTTTTGCTCAACAACAGGCCAGATATACAACAGTAGTCTCATAAGATTATAATAACAGTTTTTATTATTATTATACTTTAAGTTCTGGGATACATGAGCAGAGCATGCAGGTTTCTTACATAGGTATACACATGACATGACGATTTGCTGAACCCATCAACCCATCATCTACATTTGGTATATCTCCTAATACTATCCCTCACCTAGCCCCCCACCCGCTAACAGACCCTGGTGTATGATGACCCCTCCCTGTTTCCATGTGTTCTCATTGTTTAACTTCCACTTATGAGTGAGAACATGCAGTGTTCGGTTTTCTGTTCCTGTGATAGTTTGCTGAGAATGATGGTTTTCAGCTTCATCCATGTCCCTGCAAAGGACATGAACTTATTCTTTTTTATGGCTACATAGTATTCCATGGTGTATATGTGCCACATTTTCTTTATCCAATGTGTATATGTGCCACATGGTGTATATGTACCACATTTTCTTTATCCAATGTGTATATGTGCCACATGGTGTGTATGTGCCACATTTTCTTTATCCGTGGTGTATATGTGTCACATTTTATTTATCCAATCTATCACAGATGGGGATTTGGGTTGGTTCCAAGTTTTGCTATTGTGAATAGTGCTGCGATGATCATACATATGCATGTGTCCTTATAGTAGAAGGATTTATAATCATTTGGGTATATACCCAGTAATGAGATTGCTGGATCAAATTGTATTTCTAGTTCTTGATCCTTGATGAACTGCCACACTGTCTATCACAACGGTTGAACTAATTTACACTCCCACCAACCGTGTAAAAATGTTGCTATTTCTCCACATTCTCTCCAGCATCTGTTGTTTCCTGACTTTTTAATGATTGCCATTCTAACTGGCATGAAATGTTATCTAATTGTGATTTTGATTTGCATTTCTCTAATGACCAGTGATGATGAGCTTTTTTTCATATATTTGTGGTCCACATAAATGTCTTCTTTTGAGAAGTGTCTGTTCATATTTTTCGAGGCCAACATCATCCTGATACCAAAACCTGGCAGAGTCACAACCGAAAAAGAAAACTTCAGGCCAATATCCCTGATGAACACCGATGCGAAAATCCTCAATGAAATACTGGCAAACTGAATCTAGCAGCACATCAAAAGCTTATCCACCACGATCAAGTCAGCTTCATCCCTGAGATACAAGGCTGGTTCAACATATGTAAATCGATAAATGTAATCCTTCACATAAACAGAACCAATGACAAAAAACACATGATTATCTCAACAGAATCAGCAAAGGCCTTCAATACAATTTAAACCCCTTCATGCTAAAAACTCTCAATAAACTAGGTATTGATGGAATGTATCTCAAAATAATAAGAGCTATTTATGACAAACCCACAGCCAATATCATATCGAATGGGCAAAAGCTGGAAGCATTCCCTTTGAAAATCGGCACAAGACAAGAATGTCCTCTCTCATCACTCCTATTCAATATAGTATTGAAAGTTCTGGAAATCAGGCAAGAGAAAAAAATATAGGATATCCAAATAGGAAGAGAGGAAGTCAAATTGTCTCTGTTTGCAGATGACATGATTGTATATTTAGAAAACCCCATTGTCACAGCTCAAAAAATCTCCTTAAGCTGATAAACAACTTCAGCAAAGTCTCAGGATACAGAATCAATGTGCAAAAATCACAAGTATTCTTATACACCAACAATAAACAAACAGAGCCAAATTATAAGTGAACTTCCATTGACAATTACTACAAAGAGAATAAAACACCTAGGAATACAACTTATAAGGTATGTGAAGGACCTCTTCAAGGAGAACTGCAAACCACTGATCAAGGAGATAAGATAGGACACAAACAAATGGAAAAACATCTCATGCTCATGGATAGGAAGAATCAATATCGTGAAAATGGCCATACTGCCCAGAGTAATTTATAGATTCAGTGCTATCCCCGTCAAGTTACCATTGACTTTCTCCACAGAATTAGAAAAAACTACTTTAAATTTCATATGAAACCAAAAAACAGCCTGTATAGCCAATACAATCCTAAGCAAAAAGTACAAAACTAGAGGCATCTCACTACCTGACTTCAAACTATAATATCATATGTTTAATGTACCATTTCTATGCTTAGATATCTTTAAATATACAAATAGAATTGTGTTACAATTGCTTACAATATTTTGTATAATAACGAGCTGTACAGGTTTGTAGCCTAAGAACAATAGGCTATACAATATAGCCTGAGTATGTAGTTGGCTGTACCATTTAGGATTGTGTAATTATACTCTATGAGGTTCAAACAATGGTGAGATTTCCTCAATATGCATTTCTCGGAACATATCCCTGTCATTAAGCAACACATGCCTCTGTGTGTGTGTGTTTGTATAATATGGCATATGCATATATCACATAAGAAAAATGGAATAATAAAATTATTTAAGCTAAATCTTGCCTTGAAACATGGAAAACATCATAGAAGAACTATTTGAACTGGGTATTAACAAAATTACCCACTAACTCCAACTGGTAGATAAAAGCATTTTAGGATATATAATAATCTACGTAAAAGTACAAGAAATATCATGGTATGTTATGCAGAGAATAGCCATATTAGTGTATTTGGCATATAAAAGATGGGTGGGCAAGGAAACTGTTGGGAATGATGCTGGCCTGCTTCATTGCGAGGATATTGTGGAGTCATTCAATGTCATGTCAAAGCATGTGGATATTATTGTATTACTAACGTGGAAGTCAAGAATCATTTTAACTTGAAGTTACAAAATTGGATTAACATGACTTTTGGGTTTCTCCTCAATGCATTTATTGTGCTTTTTAATTTACCTTTACTTCAAATCCCCATAGCACTCGCTGTCTCTTCCACTGAACTGTGAAATTCCTGGCGTTCCTAGAGGTTATCTATCTTCTCTAAAACAACAGCAGCAGGTTTTGAAGGATTGACAAAAATAGCAAACTAAAGTTTTTACGTTATTGAAAATAGGAGTGGACCTATGCAGGATAAACATTAAAATTCAGAGATGTTTTTTGGAGAGTAGTAATTATAAAATTGATACTGATGTAAAAAATTAAGTAAAATTTATCAGAAATAATATGAAAAGCAAATTGACCAAAAATGAAGCTTTGCTTTCTGTACATTTTTAAAATGTCAATAAAAAACAATATTTCAGTTTGTTTTTTAAAGAGCTTAATCATGTAATTTCCTTGTCATAAGTTATAAAATGTTTCCTTCTATCATTTAGTAATTCCCAGTGTGGAAAAGTTAGTTATACTGGGAATAGTATAAATTTTGCCAGTTCGAGAGATATGCCTATCCCATTTCAGCTTCAGGCTGAAGTAATACATAACAACTATGTCTACCTTGATTAGGGGTTTGACTGTAAAGATGAGGCATTTGTGCAGGGTTTGTTCCCCCACCCCCGCCCTTGGTTCAAAGCGTATACACCATATGTTTAAAAAACATAAGCTTTTGGTTAAAATTGGTCATACAGTTAGAAATACCTGGGACCTCTCAGACAGTTTGACCCATTTAAGATTTTTTTAAATTTGACATTCACTTTCCATCTCTGTAGCTAAAGTTAGAAGATGCCAGTCAGTATGACTATAAGAAAGGGAATGAACATACAGACTGAAGCTGCTTTTGGATGAATTGTTTTATTTATCTTCTGCAAAGATAAGAGGTAAAAATCACTCACCTGAGATAGGATTCAGTGGAATCATCAACAGCCTTTACTAGATTAGAGGAGGCTGGCTATTCCCCAAGCAAGAGGATGCCAGCTGCCTGAAGTAGGTATCAACACAGCTAATTAGCATGGCCAAAAGAGACCACACCATTCTCTCTGGCATTTCCAAAGTAATATAGAATCGGGTTTGTTGCAATATACAATCAAACTCTTAAAACTATTAAACATTCTTATTTATTGTCCTACTCTTTGCATTGTTCTCCTTTAGTTATTTCTTCTTTACAGTTCTTATTTGTCTCCTTGATTTGTGACTGTAGCAACAAAAGTCATATTTACTTTTAGAAAATGTAATGCTATTTAGTTTTTATAAATGCTTTAATCTCATTATAAAATTAATTATTCCACCTTTAATCACAACATAAAACAGATAAACTATTATACACTACAGGGTAAAAATACTGTTAAAAATAAAATAAAATAAATGTCATTTTTACTTTTATTATCAAGCATTTGGATCAAATTATTTTAACTTACTTAGTATTGCTTCATGGAAATAGATGTTGTATCCTAATCAGAACTTTAAAGTATTTTCTTGAATAGGCTGAGAAATTGTTTCACATTCAAGATTTAGAGTTATTTATTTTCACTTATTTGAGGAAAATTTCTAAAATTCCCACCCGATTGAGGAAAAAATTGAAATTTTAAAATGTCATACTTTATTAGCCAGGTGTAGTGGTGCTCACATGTAATCCCATCTACTCAAGAGGCTGAGGCAGAATTGCTTGAACCCAGGAGGCAGAGGTTGCAGTGAGCCCAGATCAAACCACTGCACTCCAGCCCAGGCGGCGAGACGGTGAGACTCCATCTCAAAAAATAAAAATAAATAAATACATACATACATACATAAATTTAAAAGTCATGATTTATTTTTAGCCCAAAACTAGAGTAAGACTGAAAACTGTCCACAAGTTCAGAGTGAAATTTCTTATCGGCAACTGGAGTAGATCTCATTTTATTCAAAGTTTGATTTCTAGGAGTTAAAAATACATATTTAAAAAAGTCTTCAGATAGGAAGAAGAAAGAAAATACCTGTACAAGTTTTCTACTGAGATATTTGTTTATCTGTACTTAGAGGTAAAAAGAATCATGTTAGGAAATAGGTGAATGTAAATCAAAATGTTCTCTTAATTTTTCTGATTTTCAGTATTGCCTAGTCAACTACACTTTAGAAATTATTATTTATCTGTCTTTGGAATTATATTTTTATGCAGTGATAGATAATTGAAGGAAGATGTTAATAAGTGTTGGTTTTTATGTTACAACATTTCCCACTTGTTTGTCCACTTTTCCAAGTGAAGGAAAGGTAAATATTAGGGGCAAATGGTGATAGAACTGTTGACACACTAACATTTTGAAACATGTTCACTGATGCCGTTGCAATGACAGGCCCATGTTAGAGTGAAGAATGGAGATGGCTCAAAGCCACCTCTCCCTTTTATCTCTTGCCTGCTTTTGTGGGTCTTTTCTAGATGCTAGGAATAAAGTAGGGGGAAACATTAAAAGCAGACATGACATTTTCTCTTGTACTGTTGACATTTTAAAAAACATATCTAAATACTTCCTTAGTCAGAAAATCGTATGCTAAAATTAAAGCACAAAATGCCACAAAGTGACTACACAAAGAGTATAGGGTCTGGTTTTCTTCGTATGCCAAATATCATTGAATATGGGTAAAACTTGCTGCATGCTTAGATTTTTACACTTTCTGTAAAACCATCTCCTCAAGAAAAGATGGACTGTCCACAGTGAAATGCCTGGTTAAGTGTTTTAACTATTTTTAAGTTGTTGGTAACAAGCCTGATTTCCATTAATTTATGTTGACTGCTTTTATCTACCAGGCATTGTGCTAATCGAGCATATTTAATATATAACACCACTTGCTCTCTTCATAAAGCTAATTTTTAATATTGGGGAAAGAATGAAAATAATTTTATTAAAATGAGACAGGCATTAATTAATAGATTAGTTAGTAGGTGATTCCTTAGAGAAAACTATCACACGTCTTCATTTACTTTATTACGCTGTCGTTGTTTCAATTAGCATAGAAGGCAGCATTCTAAGATGCCCTTTCCCAGAATTCACAGGCCCTGCCAGGCACTCTTTTTCTCTCAGTTTTTCAATCAGATGATAATTTAGGTACTGCTTGAAGGAATTTTGAAGATAAAAGTAATATCCCAAAACAGTTGACTTTAAGACAGGGAAATTAGCTGGGTTGGCCTGACCTAATTACATGAGCTCTTTAAAAGCAGGGAGTTTTCTCTGTCTGGTCACAGAGGAGTATGTCAAACAACTGTGCTCTGCTGTTATGAATTGCCTATAGCCACGAATGGAAGGTGGCCTCTAGGAGCTGAGAGTTGTCCCTTGTTTACAGCTGCTGAGAATATGAAAACCCATCCTACAATCACAAGGAAATCAGGAAATCATTATTCTACCAATAGTCACAAAGAATTGGTTGTTCTACCAATAACCAATAAGCTTGGTAGAGGACTTCATGTCCCAGATGACTAGAGCCTCAGCCAGCACCCTGATGTAAGTCTGATGATACCCTGAAGCCACACCTTGCCTAGATTGGTAACCTACAAAAACTTTGAGATAATAAATTTGCACTGCTTTCAGAGGTTATTTTTTTTTTCTTTACAATTTGATACTCAACAATAGAGAATGAATACAGTTAAATTTTAAGAAATAATACTGATGAAAATATATAGCTGGCATCAATTCTGATTTTCTTGAGGTAAAAGCATAAATCATTCATAAAAGAGAAACTAATTGAAATTTTGCATAATTAGCATAAACAATAAAATTTACAGAACTTATAAAGTGTCAACCTAAAAAGTATCTTTGTATATATCATTACACAGATAATTTTATTATGTATAGCATATTAAAGATAAATATTTGTAAAGATACAAATATTACATATAGCATATTAAAATGACAAGATATAAAATGCATCTATTTCTTTTTAAAATGGTCCAACCTGATCCTGTTTTCAAAACTACACAATCTAAGTTGGTGTAATGGTGTGGACTCAGTATCTTTGCTTTCTACCACATATTTCTAACGTCAACTTTCTAATTCTCTTTGAATAAAAAATTATGTGGCCTAATTGAGCACCAAGTAGATGTGTCAGCCTTTAGGCAATGGAGTTTAAGTGGAGAGGTCATGATTTTTGGTGTTAAAAACTTTGAAATTGTACAAATTAAATTAATATGTACTCCAGTTTTCTTATACTTAAAAATAAACTTCCAGAACTATTTTTCAAAGACAAATAATACCTGGAGTTCTGCTTGTTAGTGAATATGAGACTCAATAGATGGGATGAACATGCATGGCTAAAAAATAACATGAATTAGATTTAAAATGTAACCTCATTAAAAAAACAACAATACTAAAAAGGCCCGGTATTGTGGACCCCTCTTTCTTGAATCTCACACTCATTTATGTCTGTTCATTCATACTTTTACAATCCTAATATATAATTTATCAGCTCATATCTGCATTACTACAGCCTCCTACGTCATCTCTCTACCTCAGTTCATATCGAATATACTCTGTCCTAACCTCAGCTATAAATGTCCACACACTTCTGTATTTTAATAGGAATTTTTTGTGAAAATGTCTATAGTTGTTTTGAAAAGTGTGTCTTAGCTTTCAAAAAGCTCCCAAAATCTCAATGAGTGCTTAATATGAAAACTAAGCAGTGGTTGGATACGGCGGCTCACGCCTGTAATACCAGAACTTTGGGAAAGCAAGGCTGGCAGAGCACCTGAAGTCAGGAGTTCGAGACCAGCCTGGCAAACATGGTGAAACCCCATCTCTATTGAAAATAGAAAATTAGCTAGGCATGGTGATGCATGCCTATAATCCCAGCTACTGGGGAGGCAGAGGCAGGAGAATCGCTTGAACCCGAGAGGCAGAGGTTGCAATGAACCGAGATCGTGCCACTGCACTGCAGCCTGGGTGACAGAGCAAGACTCCATCTAAAAAAAAAAAAGAAAGAAAGAAAAAAGAAAATTAATCATAAATTATTCTGTCTTAAAATATGATATTCATTATTCAATTTATCTGATCTAAACTATTAGCAGTTCTTCATTATAAACAGGTTAAAGATATTGATCTGGCCTTCTTTATAACTTTTCTAGGACTGATCACATCCTATATTTTCTCAGGTCTCCTTTCCCGTTAGCTGGAACCATGCATGGGCTCACACCTAGTGCCCGTCCCAGTGGAACCTACTTTCAAATATTTAGCATAGATATTTGATACTTTTATTCAATAAATGTTTATTGATTGATTTTATGTGCCAGGCATTGCATACTAGCCTATTGCTCTTCATCTCTCTTCAGTTTGCTTCTCCATACATACTATGTGTCTAAAGCTAAGATCTGTCTTAGGATCTTGGTGATCATAGCCATCTCATCCAGAATACTGCTCCTCTCCTCTTTACCTATTTTAATATAGTACATTTTTGAATTCAGTTCATAGTTACTTTATTTATACCTGTTCTATCACTATATAGCAAGAGTAACTTTCTCCACATTTCTAGAGTATTTATAGTTAACCCTGCTTTGTACCATTAGTTGTTGTATTTCATATGCATATCTCCTGTCATAATGACACATAAACTAACTTGAACTCTGATCATGCATATCTAGCACAATTTCATACGTATAAAAGGTACTTTGGTATTTGTAGACTTACATGAAAATAGTAAATAAAGTAAGTATTGCTTCTGTTTAATCATTGCATTTATTTAGACACAGTTTCTGTCAAAAAATAAACTATCAGCGTCCATTATTTCCCTTTTCTTGTTTTCCTCCACCACACACAGATACATTAAGGTCAGTTTCTCCTATCTTTGAACGTTAAAATAATCAACAGGAAACCTTTCTGGCTAAACTTAATAATAAGATCCCATGAAATATAGGACAGTATTGAGAGGTGATTAACTGTAGAAACTTTGTTATAGACAACTTAAGTTTAAAGTCTATCTTTTCTACTTTCTAAATTTTTGAGTTCTGGAAGGTTCTTATCAAGTTCGTAGTGACTTTGTTAAACTATAAAGTTAAAAAAAAAGGTTCCTGTATAATTAAAGTTAGTGTCTGTAATGTGGACTCTATAAACAGTAACTATTATTTTTCTTTATTTTTATTTTTATTTATTTATTTTTTTGAGAGGGTGTCTCGCTCTGTCACCCAGGTTGGAGTGCAGTGGCCGGATCTCAGCTCACTGAAAGCTCCGCCTCCCGGGTTCACGCCATTCTCCGGCCTCAGCCTCCCGAGTAGCTGAGACTACAGGCGCCCGCCACCTCGCCCGGCTAGTTTTTTTTTTTTTTATTTCTTATTAGAGACGGGGTTTCACTGTGTTAGCCAGGATGGTCTCGATCTCCTGACATCGTGATCCGCCCGTCTCGGCCTCCCAAAGTGCTGGGATTACAGGCTTGAGCCACCGCACCCGGCTATTATTTATCTTTATTTATCATTCTACACATGGATATAGAATGGTTTGGATGAGTTCAGTTTTGTTTGTTTGTGAGGAGCCTCTTCTCAAACAGCACGTGGATTAAAGAACATTTTCTCCAACAGGAATAGATGTTTTGATTGCTTTCCAAACCCAGGAAGCTGAGAATTCTGAAAATAACTTTCATTATTATGACCATGAAGTGTTCTCGTTGTAGTTATTATTATACTACATATGAAAGATATTCATGATTCCCCATAATTCCTCAACACTGACAAGTTTTCTTTACTAGTGTTGGAGTATATTCAAGATTGGGGCCAGCTTGGCTTAAGTTTGAAGGAGATCTTGGAAACCGAATAGAATATACCTGATTTACTTTAATGAAATCCTTCTGACAGATTTCATTTCTAGTAGCCTTACCCACAATTATTTTTCCAGACTCTGTTTTCACAGAAATGTATAACATCTATACCTCATAAAAAGTAAGTATAACAGTTATCTGAAATGACTATGGGATTTATTTTGTAAAATATTTATCTCTATATCAACATCAATAACTCATTAAGTATTCATGTAATAAACTATATAAAAAATAATATTATTTTGAAAAATAATGGTCTTGTCATAGGTTTTCATAAAATAATTCCTTTTAGGTTAAATATTACTTCTACACAAATATTGATATAATATTTTATTTATTGTGATTCAGAAATATCTAATAATTTAAAACTGTGAACCTCATGAGATCCATTTGTGTTGGTGTTTGAAGAACATTTTGCATGAAGAAGACAAAATTTGAATTTTTTTTTATTTTGTTTTTATTATACTTTAAATTCTAGGGTACATGTGCCCAACGTGCAGGTTTGTTATATATGTATACTTGTGCCATGTGGGTGTGCTGCACCCATCAACTCGTCAGCACCCATCAACTCATCATTTACATCAGGTGTAACTCCCAATACCATCCCTCCCCCCTCCCCCCTCCCCATAATAGGCCCCAGTGTGTGATGTTCCCCTTCCCGAGTCCAAGTGATTTCATTATTCAATTCCAACCTATGAGTGAGAACATGCGGTGTTTGGTTTTCTGTTCTTGCAATAGTTTGCTGAGAATAATGGTTTCCAGCTGCATCCATGTGCAGATGGAAAGATGGAAAAAGTGTATCCATCTGCATCCATGTGCAGATGGAAAAAGATGACACGAACTCATCTTTTTTTATGGCTGCATAGTGTATATTCCATAGTGTATATGTGCCAAATTTTCTTAATCCAGTCTGTCACTGATGGACATTTGTATTGATTCCAAGTCTTTGCTATTGTGAATAGTGCCACAATAAACATATGTGTGCATGTGTCTTTATAGCAGCATGATATATAATCCTTTGAGTATATACCCAGTAATGGGATGGCTGGGTCATATGGTACTTCTAGTTCTAGATCCCTGAGGAATCGCCATACTGTTTTCCACAATGGTTGAACCAGTTTACAATCCCACCAATAGTGTAAAAGTGTTCCTATTTCTCCACATCCTCTCCAGCACCTGTTTTTTCCTGACTTTTTAATGATTGCCAATCTAACTGGTGTGAGATAGTATCTCATTGTGATTTTGATTTGCATTTCTCATTTTAAAAAAATTAAAATTACCTGTCATTAAGATAGTCTTTTGATTAACAAAACTTGTATTACCATTTAAATATTCTAATGGTGTTGTGAAGTTAGTTGTTTTAGGCAGTCTTCAAAGTGAAAATATGTTCAAGGAGTATAAACTTAATGATTAATGTAACATATATAGTATGTGGTGCTATTCAGATCTCAGTAGATTTAACATGATATCCTTCCATTACCCCATGCTGAATATGAGATAAATTCCTCTGTGGTTGGAGAATCACATTCATTTCTATTTCATCACATTGAATAAATTATTATCTAAAATGTACTATGTAGATACAACAGTAAAGTACTTGAGTATGCAGAATACAGGCTTATAGAAATAATTATGGTGGGAGTTATAATTCATTATCTCAACTAAATAAGACACTTCTTCTAATAACTTTTCAGAGGCCAAAGTAAACTATTGGATTTTAATTTGAACCTATCAACTTTTAAGACATAAACATGTATATGTAGAGGACTACGTGCTAGCAAACGAGATGTTCCCAATACGTTCTGCTCTTGCAAACAAAGCAGGGCATTCCGATAAGTCCTGCTCTTGCAAATGAAGGAGGGCGTTCCTGACAAGTACTGCTCTTGCAATAAGTCCTGCTCTTGCAAACAAAGCAGGGTGTTGGGGGCTTGTTTATGTGTAAACATCTTGAAAATCCAGAAAGTCAGGGAAAGGTCAGAAAAACAACAATGTGTCTTGTAACTTGGCAACATTCCACAAACGACTGTATAAAATAAAGCAGAGCACGCCATTGGAGGCGGCCAGCATGTTTGTCTTGTCTTGTGTTGTCTTGTGTGTTCATTCCTTTGTTTAGGAAACACGCGGACCCCAACATGTATAACAGATTTTTAAAAGTAATTTTAAGGAGTTGATTGAGACTTTTTTTTATGATAAAAGTTTTTAGGACTCCATAAGTAATATTGCTTGATTGGTCCTTTGTGTATACCGATGTGGTGTGTTTGACCTCGCTCTCTATAATCTCATTTGCATATGACTCTTTCTTGACATGAGTGTTTGAAAGAGTAGTTCAAAGTGCTGAAATTATATCAAATTTAGACACATTTCCCTTTTTCAAATTTTGACATATTTTCCTTTTTCAAATTTCAACTAGATACTCTTTGACTATCATTTCTGCTGATACTCCACCCTTGCCAATGTTTGAAGTTGCATTAACTGAAATCAGAATGATAAGTATGCATACCTAATAATTATTGCTTCATAGTTGATTAGTCTCCTATGTACATCTACTTCTCACAAGATAGTTTGGGATACAGTAAAGGTGGAGAAAACTAGTTGTTAACTAAGAAAATTATAAGACTTTCAATTCAATGCTTAAGAGACTTATTAATTAAAATCAGTGGTTTTTGACATTATTTTTTAAAGTTTACTGTTCCCTGAAAAAAATTAAGTTATAAAAAGTCTATCAATGCTTATGGCAAAGTCAGGCATAAAAATAACAGTTATTTTTCCAGTGAATATCTCCCATTCAAAATGTATCCTTAAAGTCACTCCTTCAAGATTTGATGTCAGTGAAAAGCATTTTGTCTACCGATTCACCAAAAGAAATAAAATACATACCACTATTGTTGTTAAATTGTTAAACTAAAAGAGAAAGAAAAGAGAGAAAACACAGGATCAGTAGTATTAAACATGGGGAGTGAGATATAAAGAATTAAGAGATTTGGTGTTATCTACCAAATATATCATTTCTATTAAATGCAGCTTGCTAGGAATATTGTCTATTATAAAAGAAGTGATTTTGATGCTTTAATTGTGTCATTGAGCAACAAGTGAGAAACAGCAATGAACGAGAACAGTATGTAAAACACCTAGATAAAAACAAAGTATAGCAGTTTCTCTAAGGATTTCTTAATGACTTCAAATTTTTGTTTAGAATTGAAGACAAAAACATACAGTTAGTTTGGAAAAGGAGGAGGAGGAGACGGGGTCACTTAATGTTACCTCAGTGGAATTAGCTCTAAATGACAAGAGCACTCCAGTAAGAGACTAGAAAACATATAAGGCACTAAAACTGGCTTTATTTCTTACCATACCCTTACATATATAAGGAAAAAGATTGGGTTATATGGCAATATTTTATCAGGTTTCTAAAATATGTTTACATATTGATTCAACAGGGGTGCAGTTACGATTGGCATCTTAAAACCTTGTACTAATAGGACAAAATGTTCTTCTGATTTCTAGGATGAAGGTGAGAGGAAATGAATGCTATTGAGGCAGATTGTAAAGGCAAGAGTCACACCTGGGTTGTGATGAGATTTACTATGCATCTTGGCAAACAGTGAAACAAGTGAAAGCAGCTGAGAGTTCAAGCATTCCTTTATTCATATTTCTCTTCCCTTTTCTTCCCTGGGAAGGGTTATCACAAAATGACATTTTTTTTTGTAGTGTGGAGCAGCATTGGTTTTGAATTAAAAAAAAAAAAATGACAAGAATTACAGACCTCTTTTCCCTATATTTTTGTTCATTTGTAAGAAATGCATAATAGTAGTAATAACCCTCTAAAGTAATTGTGCGAACCTAATGTCTTGAGTAAGTTTTCATGGTGTTGGATCAGTCAGCGTTCACTTAGGGAAACAAAACTTCTCTTAAAATATTTAAGATAGAAAGAACTTGTCATCTTAGTAGTAGAAGAGTTGTGAAACTAAACTGGAGATAATAAAGTATTAACACCAGCAGAAGACACTGCAGACTCTAAGTGTATTATAAAATATGAAGGTGGTAACACTGGTAACTAGCAAATAGATAAGCCAAAGGCTTACCCATTTAGGGTAACCACTTAGAGCTTGTTTAGTCAGAGCTGGAGCCAAGAGGGAATATAGGACCTGCCAGAAAAAAGAGGAAAAAATACACTGGCTTCCCCCTTATTTCTACCCTTTAATCGCTCACTACTGCTTCCTATTGCTTTAACCCAGACACTAAGTCTGCTGCCACAGGGACCCGGCAAATGTAACCTATTGGATCAGCCTTCTGTTAAGTAGAGCCCCACATGGAGGAAGCAAAGAATGGATTCAAGAAAAAACACACAAAGGACTGGTTCATGGTTCACATAATATGTGCTTCGTAAATAGTGCATCTCTGATATCTTCCGTTAATTAATCTAATATCATTCACTTTTAAAGTATTTATATAATTTTTATATTTGTGGCTTTTATTGATGTCGTTGTTGGAGTAGGCTACAAATAAAAATACAGACAGAAAATAGCAGAATCAGGGATTAATTTTAAGCCATGTTTTGATTCAAATTCTCATTGACAGCTGTTTCAAAACGATTGACAAACGCACATAAATTGTTTCTGGAATCACCACGGACCCCAGATTGTCATATCATTGTATGGGCTTTTTCTACATAGGCAAGTTTAAGTAGAAGCTAATTCTGACATCTTATTTTCCCAGCCTCATCTCTTGCCATTTCCCGGCAATTCTCTGTACCATTTTTATTTTTAATCTTCATCTTTGCTGTTACCTAAAGATTTCCCCTGACTCAGTGATTTTGCATGCAGTGATCTCTTTGTTGGAATGCCCCGACATCCCCTTTCACCTGCCACAGGCCAACTAGTGCTTCAGTTCTCAATTCAAATATCACATGCTTTGTGCAATCTGCCCAGATGTCCCTCCATGCAAAATTAATTGTTCTTTCCATTTAGTTATGATTGTACTTGCTATGTGTCTCCTATTATGCCACTTATTACATTGCATCATGGTTGGCTAGATACTTGTCTGTCTCTTCTCGTATGACATAAACCTTAAAGTAAGAAATTCCTTTTTATGTTACTTGTATCCTCACTTCTTTGTGTAGTAACTGGACCTTTATATGCACTCAATGAATATTTATTAAAACAAGTTAAAATTTGGCTGATAAAAGAATATAAAAATCAAAGATAAACATAGTTTGGAAATTACCATTATGCTATATTACATGGAAAACTGCGTGAATTATTTAATTCACATTTTATGTAAAGGCATAACCTTGATCTATACATTCTATTAAAATATTATTCCATGGGCAAACTGATTTAGCCCTCAATCTCCACTAAGCAAATTTATTATGCACCCCAATACCTCTATTTTGGTATTCATCTAACTACTTTCCCTCCTGTGTACAAATGGATAACCCTCTATTTTACCCCAAGGCATATTCAAGCTTGAAAAGGGCTGTAGTAATCCAAAAAGAGAAGTGTACACTGTTCATTCCAGCAAACCATGACTATCAAAGAGAATGCCAAAGGGCGTTATTCATTAAAAAATGAATTAACAAGGCTTTCTGCAATGTTGCTGCAGATTTTTCTTTTACAAAAGACTAAAAGAATGCATGATGCAGTGAATTCAAAAGAAAAAAGTACATTCTGGCAACCATTCAAATGTAAATTTGGCTATGCTGAGTGTTCAGGTGACAGCCTGGGTGTTTATATATTGCCTATCATTGTAACAGTGAAGCACTCAGACAATCTAATTAGGTTATTAAAATTATCTGTTTGAGAGAGACTAGATTTCCCTGAAAAGCTTCTATATAAAGTTGTTTTTGAATAGCAGAGAAAGATGTACTAGGACCTTTCACGTATAAGGAAGATTCATGAAAAAATAAAAACAAACTAAAACAAATTGAAATAGACCAAGCAACAAACAAAAACAAAATACAAAGAGTCTATTAGATTAAGAATTGTTCATGATTTCTGTATAATTAAATGTGAATTGAGGTTGTTTCATTTTAGCTTATGTATAATGTTTCAAATTTACGATCATCCCTCACAACACACAATAGTTTGAACCATTCTTGCATCGTTGATGTGTTTGTTCTATTATGTGTGTCTTTTCTGTGTTCGCATCACACCAACTGTAATCCTCTCTGCTACAAATATCTCTAGAAATTTTAATAATGTCAGCAGAAAGTACAGTTACAGTCTTGAGAGGGGGATTCACTATCTGCTGCCTGAATATAAGAAAATACAAATTATGATGGATCCTTAACAAACTAATACTTTATATAGATTCTGCCTAGAGAAATATCTAATGACTTCACCCTAACATGTTGTTAAAGGAAATTCACATACAGTTTCATTTCTGGTTAGGCAGACCACTAATACAACCACTCTTAAGGAATATCTTCTGTCTCTTGCTTATTAATATTGTTCAAACCGTATGAATGACAACGATAATCCACAAATACTTTCTATTTAATTATGATGGTTGAAATGGGTTCCTTTGTGTCCAGCACAGTCAATGTGAAAATAAACATTTGTCCACCTAATCAGGCTTAAGGAGTCAGCAATAAGTGGAATAATATGTTTACATTGGCTTTAATAGAATTTGATCAGCCACTCAGTGAATGTTTACTAAAACAACAAAATGTTAATTAATATTTTCTGCTTTTCTTTTTTCTCACTCTTTTTGGGAAGGAAGACATACAAGAACACATTTGGGTAAGAAAATTCTATCCCCAAAGTTTTACTTTTCTGTATAAAGTTGGTGGTAATAGCTTGGTCCAGTTTCATACAGAATGATAGGAATATTTGAAATGTATTGATATGCCCAAATGTCCATCAGTGATAGACTGGATTAAGAAAATGTGGCACATATACACCACGGAATACTATGCAGCCATAAAAAAGGATGAGTTCATGTCCTTTGTGGGGACATGGATGAAGCTGGAAAACATCATTCTCAGCAAACTATCACAGGGACAAAAACCAAACACCGCATATTCTCACTCATAGGTGGGAATTGAACAATGAGAGCACTTGGACACAGGAAGGGGAACATCACACCAGGGTCTGTTGTAGGGTAGGGGGAAGGGGGAGGGATAGCATTAGGAGATATACCTAATGTAAATGACGAGTTAATGGGTGCAGCACACCAACATGGCACATGTATACATTTGTAACAAACCTGCACATTGTGCACATGTACCCTAGAACTGAAAGTATAATTAAAATAAATAAATAAATAAATAAATAAATAAATAAAATAAATAAATAAAATAAAAACAAATGAAGATGACTCCATGGACAAGTATGTTCTCTCAGTACCCCAATTGATTAGGGTTTTAAAAATATTTTTCTTTCTTTAATAATAAAGTAACTTTAGCTTAAAAAAAGAAAAAAAGAAATTTATTGGTATGAAAATAAGTGAAATAAATCTTTGTCAGTTGAATGTACTTTTTAGAATAAACTGACCTCAAAGATTGTTATATTTATTACAAAAATCATAATTGTATTAATTATTAGAATATAAGGCTGACGTTTACCTTTGCACAATTCACACAGAAAATATATACATAAATAAAGCTTAAGCAACACTGATAAATATAAATATTTTACCCCTTATTAAGAAGAAATAGGCCAGGAACAGTGGCTCATGCCTATAATCCCAGCACATTGGGAGGCTGAGACAGGTGGATGGTTTGAGCCCAAGAGTTCAAAACGAGCTGGGGCAACATGGCCAAAACCCATCTCTCTCTACAGAAGAAATACAAAAATTGGCCAGGCATGGTGGCATGTGCCTGTAGTCCCGGCTACTCAGGAGACTAAGGTGGGAGGATTGCTTGAGCCCTGGATTGGAAGCTTTGATGAGCTGTGATTGTGCCACTGCACTCCAGCCTGGGTGACAGATCTTGGTTTTTGGGGGTGGAGGGGGAAGAAGAAGAATGTTCTTTACCAGTAGCCGATCTCCAGACTGATCATCAAAGCAACGCTGTACAATGCTGCCCAATTTGTGTTTGCAAACTTATTACAATTAGAACCTTATATGTATCTCCTCTGCTTCAGTCAATCTGGTGTATTCGGAATTTCCAGGACACAACATACATTCGGTCACCTTTGCCATTTTAACATTGCCATTTTATCTACCTATAATGTCCTCTTTGCTATGCAGTAGACACTACTGGATAGTTTTATTTAAAGGCATTTCAAAATGGTATGTTTTTAGTATAAAAATAAATAAAGCTTCTGTATTTCTTGAAAATGTAAAACTACCATACACTTAACAGTGACCAGTGGAGCGAGAAGGCCAAAATATAAGGAGTTTCCATGGCTCAGAAATCCTAAGAAGACATGAACTTCCTAGTTTAATGTTAGGCTTTAGCCCAGATATTTGTATTGTTGACTAATATATCCCATTATAAGCTGAATTTGTTACCCTCTGACAATTCATATGTTGCAAACCTAACCCCTGGTGTAATGGTATAGGATTTAGGGTTTTTCACAGATAATTAGGTCATGAGGATGAAGCCCTCATTAATAGGATTTGTGCCCTTGTAGAAGGGAACTCGCAGAGCTCTCTTGCCCTCTTACTACCATGTAAGGACACAATGAGAAGTTGGCAGTCTGCAACCTGGAAGAGGACCCTCACCAGAACCCCATCATGCTGGAACCCTGGTGTCAAGTTTCTAGCCTCCAGAACTGTAAGCAATAAGTATCTGTTGTTTGTAAGCCACCTAGCCTATAGTAATTTGTTACAAAAGCTCAGACTAAATAAGACATATCCCAAGTACTTAAAGTAGTGCATGAAAATGATAGGCTCTCAAGTATTTGTGGAACAAATAAAAGAAGGAAGAAATCTTATTACATGAAATCCTATTCCATGATCGCGCGTGTGTGTGTATTTATGTTTTGTTTTATATCACAGGAGGATTTGTTATTTGTCATGGATTTTGCCAAAGACCTAGTTCTTTCTTTGCCAAATTATGCCCTTATATACCTACCTATATAAAAAAAGTAGAAGCAATCTATATGTTTCTCAGAATAGAAAATAGTTAAATATAATTTAATCATAAATTGAAATATTATATATACAGATTTATTTTTCATAAGTTAGAATACAGGAACCAAAATGAATAAATCTCAAAATCATAATGTTGCACAAATAAAATGAAGTTATAAGTCTGTATATGCCATAAAATAGCACATTTTTTAAACCCACATAAAACAATAAAATATAGAATAGTTATGTATATGAAGACATAAAACTGAAGGATAAATTCAAATTGATGATGAAAAGTTCTGGAAAAGACAGAAGCTGGATTTCAACTTTATGTGTTGAATTTTACATCAAGTGCTACAGACATACAGAGTGAGAGAAAAGAGGGATCTGAAATAACTATAGAAGATTGTTAATATCTATTTAATCTTTGTAGTGGATTTGTAGATATATTATTTCTACTACTCTGGTAGTTCAATACTGATGACAGGGTGAGTGATCTCATTCCTCAAAAAAAAGTCAACAGATGTTTAGTTTTATGTCACTTTCACTATGAAAGAAGAATAGCGGTATAAATTTCCCAGGTGATGAGATATTTAGCTATTCAAGAATAGTTCGATGAAACTCTAATCTTGTATGAAGTTCATTTCTTCGCTCCTCAAATACCCAGAGAAAGATAATATCCCATGGAATTGAATACTTCAATTCTCTGACTTTCTCACTCTCTATTTAGCTGCTCAAGTTTTCCTGGTAGAATAAAGGTAACAATATCATGAAGAATTAAGCATTGATAAAATTTGCATTTTCTTTCCAAATCATAATAAATTTTATTTTATTTCTCCATAAAGTTAATTTAATATCTAAATTTTGGACTTATTTGGCTTTAAATACAGTTGACAGATTGTCCTTATCAACCATAAATTTAACCCAGACATGATATTTAACCATGTGTTTCTTAATTACGTAATGAGGATAATAATAGTATCTAGCTCAAAGTTTTTTATGAATATTTGTAAAGCACTTGAAAATTACTTGGCACCTAGTCAAGTCTTAGTGAGTATTTGCTAAAATGTTTGGGGATGCAGTCATGACAAGGACATAGAGAGCCACATTGGTAATTTTTAAAAAGTGGGAAAGAAAAATAGGCCAGGTGCGGTGGTTTATGCCTGTAATCCCAACACTTTGGGACCCCGAGTTTGGAGGATCACTTGCGTCCAGGGGTCTGAGACGAGCCTGGGCAACAGAGTGAGACTCATCCCTACAAAACAATAAAAATATAAAACAGCCAGGCAGTGTGACTCACACATTTGGACCCAGCTCTTTGGGAAGCTGAGAAGAGAGGTTCACTTGAGCCAAGGACACGAGGCTGCAGTGAATCATGACTGTAACCATTGCACTCTAGCCTGGGCAACAGAGTAAGACTCTGCCTCCTAAAAGCATTTTAATATAGTAAAAATTAAAACATTAAAAAGTTGTGCAAGAAAAATATTATATATTGTATGGCTTGGTTGAGAATAGTGTTTACATACTTATAAAATACACACACTACACATTAATCTGACCCCAAATTCCAGCTGTACTGTGAGAAAGGAGGAGGAAATACCAGTGTTCAGTGTTTGTGTAAATGGTGGGAGTATTAAAGAACTAAGTCAATAGCTGATGCCTAAAACTGAAAAATATAAAAAATGAGCTAAAGTGAACGTGTTTGATCATTTGAAAGGTGAGAGGGAGTGATAAGTGTGTTATCAACTGTCCCACAAATGAAGGTAGCCATTTTAACCTTTTAAGTGGCATGTCAGAAAACTAAAACATAGCAACATTTTCAAGGATACAATCAATGATGACTTATCAAAGATTGACAATTATTTAGTAATAATAAGAAGCAAAACCAAAATCCTCTGCCCTAGATGACCTTACAGGCAGATTAGCCAGTAGACTTAGGATACTATCATCCGAAGTTTTATTATTTAGATAGAAAGTTTCTCCATCTAGGCTTCGTTTGAAATACAAACATACCCAAGGTTAGGATTATGAATTATTTTTTCTTATTATTAAAAAGTTTATCTGATTCTTTTATTTCATAAAATATAGGAACTGATCATCTGTAAGACATAGATGGCAGATAAAATAGAAAAAGAAATGTGCTATATGTAGAGCTTAAATTTGCTATCATTAAAAAAGTATTATTGTATCATATTTATAAGTTATATCTTTCAAAAACCCATGCAGATAAACAAGAGTGAGAAACAATATCCCAAAGTCTGTGATCTATTGATCAGTTTCCCTGGGAAAGGTACAGGACAAACGTTGTGAGAGAAATGGTTGAGTAGGAGTCAATGCCAGACCCTGCTTCTTACCACTCACTGGCCAAATTAAGCCATTGGCAGCAATAAGCTAAATAGCTCATTTTTATTCCTCTTTTTAAAAAGTCAACCTCTAAATTAAATTGTCTGTATTAAACAGTTTCACACAAACTGATTTATGCTGAAGAAGAAGACTGTTTACAAAACTGATGTGTTAATTTGTTTTTTTATGATGTATAGAAGAATAATTTTAGCAATGAAATAAATGTGTGGCTTTGAGCACATAGAAATTCTTGTAGAATTGGTTTCTTAATACATAAAATTAAAATATTGGAATAAAATCCCAGGGTCTGTGAGTTTTGAAATTCCTTAATTCTGTGAGTCTTTCCTTTTTCAGCTTTTAAGGAGGGCCCTTACTGGTATTAGAAATGCTACAAAGGGTAAGGCCTTTCTTTTAAGAACTAGAGGTCACTACCACTGACATCGATGGAAACTGCCTGTGTCCTTTAAGCCTGCATTGCTCAAATATCATATCTCCTGAATTATTCCAAGAACAGAAGGAACAGTTTGAAGTGAACAAGAGGGTAAATGCTAGTGCCATAATTCTCATATGCCTGTCACAAAAAATTGGAGACCGAGCTCATTGCAATCAGGGATGATTTCTATAAAGGAATAATAAAGAGAAAAGCTGTCAGGGAGAGTGGTTTTGAATAAAGGAGAAATCCAGAAGGAAAGAATTATTATTTTCAAATCTGACATCTTTTTTCTTTCTGAAATTCCAGTTTATATGACTGACTCTCTAGTTTACTTTGTTACATGTAGGCAGAATAATGAAAGCTATAATGTCAAGGACTAAAGAGAAATACACATAAGACTGTCACATCATCATCATCATCAATTATACTGTTGAAAGCCTACAGAGTGTATGACACTATGTTATGAATAATGAGTTATTTTCTCCCTAGCTTAGCTTGCAATGTATTTCCCTGACTGTCTCAGAGGAAAGAAAACTCAATCTATCTCCACCATTGGTGCTCTATCCCTTCGGATGATAGGGAATATAGCCTGAAAGCGACCTACCATCTTGAGAAAGGTGAATACAGAAGTAAATTTTTTCCTCCTCCTGGGTATCCCTTTGTTTTGTGATATGTGATTTTCTTCCCTACTATGTATTCTGAGTACAAAACTGTGATCTAATGAAAATTTATATATAAAACTTTCACTCTCTTATATGTGTGTAGTCCTAAACTGACCTGACAATGTTAAAAACCCAATTAAAGTGATAGTTAGATAGATCAATTTGTAAAATTGGTGAGAGACATGATTTATTATATTCAGGATTTAATGCCAGGCAGGATAAAAACAACAGCTAGACATATACTAATAAAACTGTTGGGGAAAAAAAAAAAAGTAAAGAAAATCCATTAAAATAGTCAGAAATAAAAGATTGATTGCTTATTGAGGATATAGGAAAAAATATTTCTTCCATTATAGTCTCACAACACAATCAGTACAGAAAACTTCTGTGACCTTTGGCTACCAAAAAGTGTGTGGGAATTTCTCCAACACATCAACAACCAAATCAGTTCTGCCGCAGACACCAGCTGGGTGTCCTCTAATTCAATTCAATTTTAACACTATCTGCCTGGAGATAGTATCAGATAATATCAGACTGACCCACGGTTTGAGGATCAGCCTCATAAAATTGCCCCCTGACTTCAGATGCCAGTTGCAAGTACAGGTTGTTTAACCTGTGCTTTTAACCCATCTGCTATAAGTTGGGGTTCCCAATCTCTCTCCCAGCTTTGAATAATTTCCCAAACTAGCCCACAGAACTCAGTGAAACACTTACTTATGAGTATCAGTTATATTATAAAGGTTATTAGATGTGATACAGGTAAAGAGATGCATAGGGTGAGGTTATATGGGATGGGAAATGGAGATTCCATGCCCTCTCTGAGCATGCCACTGTCCAGGAATCTCCACATGTTCAGATTTCTGGAAGCTCATTTCAAACCGTGTATTTTGAGGATTTTATGGAAGCTTCATTATGTAGGCATGATTGATTAAATCATCAGTCATTAGTAATTAGCTTAACATTCAGCCCACCTCCCCTCTCTGGTTAGGCCAACAGTCTTAACACTCTAATGATGACTTGTCCTTTCTTTGAGCAACCTCCATCCTGGGGTTACCTAAGAGCTGCCATTCACCAGTCATTTCATTGGCATACCAAATACACTCTTATTACTCTGAAAGATTCTAAGGAATTTAGGAGCTACGTGCCAGTCAGGAAACAGGGATGAACACCAAATGTATATTTCACAGTATCATGCCTATAAAAAAAGTATTTAGACTGATCTCAAACTTCTTGATACAACAATGGAAGCCAGCAATCAGTGAAATCTTTAAAAATGTTCAAGGAAAATAACTTTAAATCTTCAATTGAATACTACTGAAACTTTATTTTTAAAATAATGAGTAATATTAAATAAAGTAAGTTTAAAAGAAACATAATCTATATTTACTATCAACCAATTCATGAAATAGAATACAGTCCTATAAATGATTGTATATTTAGAAAACCCTATTGTCTCAGTGCAAAATCTCCTTAAGCTGATAAGCAACTTCAGCAAAGTCTCAGTAAACAAAATCAATGTACCAAAATCACAAGCATTCCTATACACCAATAATAGACAGAAAGCCAAATCATGAGTGAACTCCCATTCACAATTGTTATAAACAGAATTAAATACATAGGAATGCAACTTACAAGGGCTGTGAAGGACCTCTTCAAGGAGAACAACAAACCACTGCTCAACAAAATAAGAGAGGACACAAACAAATGGAAAAACATTCCATCCTCATGGATAGGAAGAATCAATATCGTAAAAATGGCCATACTACCCAAAATAATTTATAGATTCAATGCTATCCCCATCAAACTACCATTGACTTTCTTCACATAATTAGAATAAAAACTACTTTAAATTTCAAATGGAATCAAAACAAAGCACATATAACCAAGACAATCCTAAGCAAAAAGAACAAAGTTGGAGGCATCACACTACCTGACTTCAAACTACAAGGCTACAGTAACCAAAACAGCATGGTACTGGTACGAAAACAGATATATACACTAATGGAACAGAGCAGAGGCCTCAGAAATAACACCACACATCTACAACCACCTGATCTTTGACAAACCTGACAAAAACAAGCAATGGGGAAAGGATTCCCTATTTAATAGATGGTGTTGGGAAAACTGGCTAGTCACATGCAGAATACTGAAACTGGACTCCTTCCTTACACCTTATACAAAAATTCATTCAAGATGGATTAAACACTTAAGCATAAGACCTAAAACCATAAAAACCCTAGAAGAAAACCTAGGCATTACCATTTAGGACATAGGCACGGGCAAAGACTTCATGACTAAAACACCAAAGCAATGGCAACAAAAACCAAAACTGACAGATGGGATCTAATTAAAGAGCTTCTGTAGAGCAAAATGATCTATCAAAAGAGTGAACAGGCAACTTACAGAATGGGAGAAAATTTTTGCAATCTATACATCTGACAAAGGGGAAATATCCAGAATCTACAAAGAACTTAAACGAACTTACAATTTAAAAAAAAAAAAAAAAAAAAAAGCGAACCCATCAAAAAGTGGTGAGGGGTATGAACAGACACTCCACAAAGAAGACATTTATGTGACCAACAAACTTATGAATAAAAACTCATCATTACTGGTCATTAGAGAAATGCAAATCAAAACCACAATGAGATACCATCTCACGCCACTTAGAATGGTGATCATTAAAAAGTCAGAAAAAAACACATACTGCAGAGCATGCAGAGAAATAAGAACTCTTTTACACTGTTCATGGGAGTGTAAATTAGTTCAACCATTGGGGAAGACAGTGTGGCGATTCCTCAAGGATATAGAACTGGAAATGCCATTTGACACAGCAATCCCATTACTGGGTATATATCCAAAGGATTATAAATCATTCTGCTATAAGGACACATGCACACTCATGTTTACTGCAGCACTGATCACAATAGCAAAGACATGGAAGCATCCCAAATGCCCATCAATGATAGACTGGATAAAGAAATTGTGGCATATATACACCATGAAATACTATGCAGCCATAAAAACGGATGAGTTCATGTCCTTTGCAGGGACATGGATGAAGCTGGAAACCATCATTCTCAGCAAACTAACACAGGAACAGGAAACCAAACACTGCATGTTCTCACTCGTAAATGGGAGTTAAACAATGAGAACACATGAACACAAGGAGGGGAGCATCACACACTTTGGCATGTTGTGGGATGGAGGGCTAGGGGAGGGAGGGATAGCATTAGGAAAAATATCTAATGTAGATGATGGGTTGGTGGGTGCAGCAAACCACCATGGCACATATCTACCTATGTAACAAACCTCACATTCTGCACATATATCCCAGAACTTAAAGTACAATTAAAAAAAAAAAAAAAAAAAGAAAATTAAAAAAAAAATGCTTTAATGAAACTAAAGAAGGTTTGATATGTGAGAAAACGGAGGACATTAGCATAGTGATTAACATTTCTTTTTAGGGAATCTAAATAAACATAAATTACCTACAGCAATAATAAAAAGTATTAAATTTGTTGACTTCAAAAGAGTTAGATGTAATTGTACAAAATAATATCACATAAGCTGGGAAGAGGGTAAAACATTCAGAGGTAAAACACTGTAAGATCTTTGTATTGTTCATGATAAATAAGATGTTGATTGAGGGAGCCACCTTTTGCTTAGGATGTAGACTGCCAAAAATAGCATCATTCCAAATCTAACAACAAGAAAAAGCTCTCTGAAGCCATTTGAGAGCAGAGGTTACAGGTCAACCAAGTAACCTGAAATCTAACACCCTCCAAGGAGAGACAGCCTGAGCTCTGGCTGATCTGTAGGAGTGCAAATAGTAGGAAAACATGCTAGAAACCACATAACAGGGTAAGGAAGGAGAATCCATCTATGTTTTTTTCTTTTCTTTTCTTTCTCCTTACAAATTTCTAGAGGCTAAATGTGGGCTAGAATGAGAATAGCGAAACTATGGAGCCAATGACATAAGGTGGAGCTTATATCAACTTTGCAGGTTCTTCTCCATTGACATACACCAAGGTCATGAGAGAGACTGGGTACAGTGTAAGAGAAAGGAAGCCTTACTTTGTTGATGTACTCATAAAGGATAAGTGCAGCCACGGATTCATAAAAGGAATAGATACCTGCCCAAAGCCATCACCCCAACAGAAGAAAAGTCTTCAGGTGTTGGGAAGGGGCAGCAAAGCATATTTTCCCCAAGGTATATATGAAAACAGAAGACAACAGGATGACATCTTTAAAGTGGTGGAAAATAACTTAAAACTGTCAAGTCAGCAAAAATGTCTTTCAAAAATAAAATAAAGATATTTTGAAACAAAGAGTGAAGTATTCCAGCCTTGAGTGGGGATACAAGTCTTCCTTTCTTCCTGCCCAAAGAGTAATAATTCTCACTTAGATCAACGCCTGATCATTATTCTCTGGGATTAGGCCTGGGAGTTCTGCTTAAAGAGGGGAGTCTTTTTCTGGCTTGGCTTAGGTGTTATTTTCGAATGGGATGGTGCTTTGAAATGGTTTGTATTGCTAATCTCTTTCAGACTCATTTTCTAGTGAGGCTGTGTAGTAAGATAGCCCAATGCATCCTTTTTACCTCTTTGAACACTAGACGCCCAAATGGAAACATGACTCACAGAAAAGGTAAACCATATAAAATATTATTTAAGTTTTGCTTTAGATTAATCTTGTTTTCAGAGACAAGAATATTTTTTATGACTTAATTGCACCTCAGACATGTTTGCCAAAGAATGGAAGTACATAGAGATTTGAGGCTAAGACCTTAGAAAATAGCAATCAACAGTTTTAACTGGAACATCTTCAGTGTAAGAAATATACCTGAGATATCTAGAAGGCTGGATGACAGTATCTAGGGATATTACTTAAATCTTATTATATCAAGTGCATAGCTAATAATTTGTATTTACTTAATTATAAAGTATTGTAAGACATATTTAGTGTTATAAGTGAGTTAGAAATAAAATGATTTAATAAATTAAAGGAAGAAGAGAGCACAACAAGTAACAAAAGTTAAAAAATGTCTACTTAAGTAATGTGTTTATCAATACTGTATTAACTGCATTGTAAATTCACTCAACGTCCTCGTCTGAAGAGACCATGTTCATATAAAGGATAACTGTATTAAAAATAATATTTCTTTGCCATGTACACATACACAGACACACACACATACGCACACACCCGCTCACTTACAACCATGTAAGCAGCTATACTGTGCTTAACTCCTCTATGTGCAAAGAGAAAAATATGAGGAATAAGAATGATAGATGCAAAGTCAATGTTAGTGCTAATGATATAATTTGTGTCAAGTGCCCTTAGAGCTTGATATGTATTAGGACTGAACTTTTATAGTGAGAACATACGTTTATGACTCCCAATTAATTAGCACATTGTTATTCTTGCATCTCTGAAGCTTTGGAAAAGAATGGATCTAGCAGAATGGTAGAGAAAAATCATCTCCCAATCCCCTAATGCAAAAAATAATACTTTTTACTTATAAGACAGAATTATATTACCATTAATATACCCTCTAAAATAGAGCTTCTTCTAAATAGTGTTAATTTCTTATCAGTAATTGTATACCCTATAATACAAAACAGAGTACTAACAAGAATAAAATATTTTTCACTCATGAAATATTTTTGAATTAGGCATTGGCAAAAGGAAATAGTACAAACTAATAACATGATAAATGATATATTATCTCTAAAGACAATGCAATTTTTCTCTATTTTCAAGTAATCAGCATAGCTTTGCTGTTCTTTTTATTCATTTGTGGTCTCTCTACTCATTAATTAATTCAATATTATTTTCATTTTCTTCTTAAGAATATTTATTGCTAGTAAAATGGATTAAAATAATATATTAAAATGTATTATTGCTTTTAAAAGTAAATGTGGATGTGTGTAGTGGCTCATGGTTATAATCACAGCAATTTGGGAGACCAAGGCAAGAGGATTGTTTGAGGCCAAAAGTTTGAGTTTACAGTGAGCAATGATTGCATCACTGCACAATAGCCTGGGAGACAAAGCAAGACCCTGTCTCAGAGAAAAAAAAAAAAGTAAACGTGTTCATTTATTTAAATAGCTACTTTCTTTCTTATAGATATGGTTGCAGACTATTGTATTGATTTAATCATTTTTTAAAAAAGATAGTCACTGAAAATGTCTATCAGTTACCCTCTTGAAATGATTATTCAATTTCACTGAAATGGCTATTCTATTACACAGTTATTCATAGAACGACATTTTTAACTGTAAATAAAATAAAGCCAAGAAAATTTACCAAATGTTAAAAATGAGGGTTTTTTTTTCTATATGAATGGAATATTTTAGTTACAATTACATCTGATAGGAGGTTAATTTATTACTGAGCTTGTTGATGCATAACAGAGTAACACTTAATTAAGGGCTCCTATTTCTTGAAAGATAAATCTCAAAGTATAACATCATTTCTGGAAATTTGATTTGAAGATATAAGTAACATAGAATTTTAAACAAAGATTGAAGAGATAACATATTGAATTTAAACTAAGATTAAGAAACTTATTGAACATAGGCAGTTACGCTGACTCAATTAAATAATTAAATCAGTTTTGTAGGCAAGGAAATATGCACTTGTGTAGATTGATGAGTCTTTAGGAAAATGACCTAAGATGTCAAGAGAAACGTTAGTGAGTGAAAGCCTTCCAGGAAAATGTTCTTGTGATTACTCTCACTTTGATGTACTGGCTCATCTTTATCATCTGAATCAGCTAGTGACTATTGTTGATAGGAAAAATTATGCATAAGAATTCAGAGAATTTTTTTAATGGTTACAACCATGGGAAACGGAAAATATATGATAGATTAAGTTAGTAAACACTATCAGGGAATTTGTAGCGTACTACAATTGTTACAGTTCTTCTCCAGGTGTTTTATGTAAAAATGTATATTTTATTTCTAAAAGTAGCTTAGGTCAAAGATTTATTTTCTTAGTCAACAAGCATTTACTGAACATACACAATGAACCAGGTATTATCCTAAATTAAAGAAGTGTTCTGTGTCAAGGAGCTTAATTACCATGCAAAAAATGATAAGTAAATACACAATTATGATACAATGTGATAAGGACCATTATTTTATAGTAAAATACTATACAAATAAAAACTTAAGTAATTGTATCAAGAAAATAAGAAAAAAAATCAATAATAATTTGTTGCATGAATGTACTCATAGTTCATAAGAATTCAATGAAATCTTAAAATATAAATAAAAGTAAGCTTAAGAAGACTAGAAGCATCTCAGAGAAAAACAAATATAAGGAAATAGGATAGATGAGAAATATCTAATAAATAGAGATAAATAGAGAGAAAAGGGAAAGCTACAAAGAGCAAGTTTTGCATGTCCAATGTCATGTCATAGAGTCACCAGGTCACCAGTTATTCTAGTTGTTGTTGTTTTTGTGTGTGTGTGTGTGCAAATCCCAAGCATTTCCCACTGTGGATCCCTATTTTTCAATGTGTTTTTGAAGGCAATACGAGAGAAGAGGCTATGATGCTGTATATAAACGTACATATCATATAAACGATCTGCATTTGTCTTGTAGAAAGTAGGAGCTGTTCATTATTTTTATGCAAGAGAAGTGACATAACAGTTTTAAAGTCGTTGCTCTAAGCATTTAGGATAGAAGAGAATGGAGTAAAACTAAATGTTAGGAAATATGATAGTGACAACCGGAGCAAGGACTTTTGATTCTTATGGAAGGCAGGCAATGAATTTATAGAGGAGCTTTGAAGGTGTTATTTCAAAATATTTGGACATCTATTGGAATTAGGAAGATCGAGCAGCAGAACATATTTTTTTCACATCTGCTTGGTTATGCATATGTAGTTTAATCCACTTGGGAAACTCTTAACATCTAAGTTGGATCTCCTCTCTGAAGATGCTGATGACCACTTGGCTTTCAATAACAAATAAATGAGCATTTCGTTGAAAACCTTTTTTCTCTAAAGCACTTTTGCTGCTTTTCTGATTACTTTAAGTGCAGGTGTTTTGATATTTTTCAACTCTTTTTTACCATAATTTTGCATTCTGTATAGGAAATAGAATACGCTCAGTTTTTTTCATGAGTTAAACTTATTTAACTAAGCGAAAAATGTCAAGAATGAATGACTCCAAAAAATTGAATGAGTGATGATGCTATTACTTAACATTAGTAAAATAAATAAATTGTAAGAGACAGAAGTATTTAGCTCTGCATGTAATTAATTTTTTGTAATTAGGGTCAGATATGACAAAGAAAGAGGCAGTTGAAACTCATGGAGATAGAGGGTAGAATGATGGTTAATAGAGATTAGGAAGAATAATGAAGGGAAAGGGGGTGGTGGTTAATAGATGTAAAACTATAGTTAGAGAGAAAGAATAAGAGTTAGTGTTTGGTAGCATGAAAGGGCAACAGTAGTTAACAATAATTTATTGTATATTTCAAAATAACTATAGGATTTGAATGTTCAAAACACAAAGGAATGATAAATACTTAAGGTGATAGATGCCACAATTACCCTCATTTGATCATTACACACTGTATGCTTGTATCAGAATATCACAGGTACCCCATAAATATGTACAAGGAACAATTGTTTTAAATGAATTTGTTGTAACATTAAATATTTCAAAGGAACAGCTATGAATATCACTCAGGATATCTGAAGAGTTTTGGGACAGAAGGCATAGATTTAGAAAGCACCAATTCCAAGATAATTCATAATGCATGAGGATTCAATGTGGTAACAAAAGAACACATAAACATAGCAGAAGAGCTTTGGTCAGAACCTGTGCAAAAACAATACAATGAAATAGTTACAAGAGAAGACTAGATACTTAAAATGATAGATAGCAGTGACCATAGACAAAGGAAGAAAATCAAAAAGAATGCTGTCATGAAAGATAAACTATTTTAAAGAGATTGAAAAAAGTGAGTCTTAGGGGCCAAAAATAAAAATATTTACTTATCAAAAATCTGAGGGAGACACTAAAAAGTAGGGAATAAAGCAAGCAAAAAATAAAGCACAACAAAATTACCTAATTTTTTAAAATGGTGATAGTTAATTAGGAACAATAATTATTCCAACTAGGTGGGTCATAGAAGGCATGTTCAAAGATGTGTTATCAGGATTATTGTTATCAACGTTGTGCAGGTAAAGCTGGAGATCTGAAGGAGTGAGAGCCCCATAAGAAAACATTAGGAGTAAGAAAATCAGAATTCATTTAGGTACCCATAGGTTGTTCAGAGTAAATGGATCATAGAATCTAGGAAAGGGGGCTGGGTAGAGGTGAGACTAAACAAATTAAAGAGAAGTCATACGAGGGTCATCCCTCTATTCTAGGCTAAGGACGTTTGGTTTTGTCCTAACAGTTATAAGGAAACATGGACAGATTTTATGCAGAAAAATTTACATGGTCAGATTTTCATTTTATATACTCGCGTATGTTGTAAATATGAGAGTTGAAAATATTGCAGGCAGGGAACATCTTTAGGAGGCTGGCCTTTCTTTTAAAGTATCAAATTAAGGGATTCTGCACTAACATTGTCAGCATGTGGAAACAATGCAAGTCTGTGAAATTGCAGAAGAGAGGGCAAATGGAAGATTTTAGGGAGTTGTATAGAGTCTCTAGCAAGTCTCAATATGTCAGAGCTCTAGGATTTTGAGCAAAACTGTGAATTTTATGCAAATAACTATTCTATTTTTAAGAAAAAGCTTTTGGCTTGTCATTGAGCCCGGGAAGGAATCTAAAATTCTGCAAACTGGACTGCTCTTTATGAACTGGGTGTTATCTGATATAGAAAGTCATAAATATGTGATGTGCCACTGCATTCCATCATTAAATGGAAGCAATATGTACAGATTGTCCTCACTTTGTATGGCTTCAATATGCACAAATTTCAGTCCCCATGGTTTAGTTAAACACCAGTCGCCTAACAACACAGTTCAAATTCCAAGCACCATGGCATATTAACTTTGAGTAATTGTATGACATATAATCTTCACTGCTAGTTATTCAATCCACAAATAACTATGTAAATAACAGACGGGCATTATGATCAGTGACCAGTCATGTCATTGTTTTCAAAGTGTGTTGATGATTGGTCATTGGAACTGCTATTTAGTTCATGTTCAGACAGGAAAGAAAATAGTTACATTACCTCTTTACCTCTCAGTGATAAACCTATTTGGATATTAACAATAATTGATAATTAAGAGGGAATTGGCCAGCTTAGATGAAAGTGTAACAAAGGAATAAAAAGTGATATCCCTGGAAAATTGAATAAGACATCAGTAGAGTTAAAGAAGAAATATCTGAACGTTGACACTACTGCCATTGGAAAGACCCTGAATATACGGACAGAGGAATACAACAAAGGTGAATTAATTTATGCAAAAAGAAACGTGATGAAAAGTATGATGATATCCCTGGGGAAGTTTCACATTAAAAGAACTTTCAGAGGTATTCCATGACATTGAAAGTGTATAAAGCAAAATTCTGTAAGCTGAGACATACTCAAAAAAGAGTATGACAATTTACCAAGACATAGAGAAGATGACCACTTTATCTCTAAATTATGCAATGAGAGGAAGGCAAGCACTGTTCAAACTGCTCTTTATGAGATTTTACAAAGAAATAAAACACTGTAATTCTCAATGTATTGAATGTTTTAAATTATGATGTATTAAACACATTATTTTTATGATTTTTTTCAGTTCCCTATGTGTTTATAAGCAAAACTGAGACCTTTTAAATGTTCTAACAAAGAAAAAAATAAGGCTTCAGAATAATCATAACTTTTCAAGCTGGTGAGATCAGCCTTTAGTCACTTTCATAGTCCTGTATAGCAAAAATCACTAATGACTCAAAGCTTCAGGAATAAAAAGTCTGTGACTCCAACAGGTAATTAACCCCAAACAGCTCAAATACTGACTGAGGAAAGCAGTCACATGGAATATCCAGTGGAAGAATGAAGCCTCAAACAACTACAGTCCGTTCAGAAATGAGCTGAACCAACAGACACATACAGATAAACCATTAAAACCTTTCACCCTCCACTCCCTAACTTTATTTCCATAGAATCAATGTTGATGTTATCTTTAAAAATTTGCATTACAAAATATTCAGGTTGGGATTGTAAGTGAACTCAAAGGGGAATTAACATGGTCAGAGTTAATATAGAGGCTAATGACACTATGCCTATCTGCTTTGGAAGAGGGAGATAGTGTCTTATGCAAACTATAGTTGCATCATTTTAAATGGAAACATGATATCTTATTATTGCATACAATCTAGAATATAAAGAGAAACAAGTGGTGTGATTGGAAGAAGAGACATGAATAAGTGATGAGTAATAGTGAGTGATTGTGTGGGTCATATGCCTTTTTGCTCCCAACTCTTTGATCTTGGGCATTTTATAAAATGATCTGCCTGGGGTAGAATTGGAGAGTAGTATTTTACCCTGAATGACTTTATATTCTTTTTTTTTCCCCCCTAAACTTTTCCAAGCAACCTGGATTCTACTTTCCGTACTTATCCCAAGCACTAGGGCTCTTTTCTGTTTGTAAGGGTCTGGGATCACACAAATTACATTTTTCAAGCTTTTTGCCAACTGATTTCTGGTTGAGAACTGACAATGGGAGACACTAGTAGGAGATCTGAATATGTACAAAGTAGAAGAGAAGTGACTCTTTTCTGGGTTTTGGAGGAGACTATGATATCTGTAGTCAAGGCTTCAAAGTTTCTATTAAGGCACAGGCAGCAACAGAACTGACATGGAGCACAGATTTCCACAGAGAAAACCTGAGTTGCACCATGTACCTAGACTCTGTAATTGTATTACTCTTTGTGCTTTTGCATTATTGATCCAAACAACATCTCATCCCTTCTTTTTCCTACACTTTTTTTGAATATTTTCTATTCACATTTTTTACTTGAAAATTTATACTGTGTTCTACTTTCTGATCAGATAGGACTAGTGATTCAATATTGGGCTTTGGGAATTGGAAGGAGTCGATGATTACAAAACTCTCCTACCTTAACAAGTATCTAGATGCTAAAGCATAGGTTTATAAGTGGTAATAATGTGTAATTAACATGTCAAATGTTGTCAATATTTCAAGCAGAATGAAGACTGCAAAGGAAACATTGAATTTGTAATTAGGTGCCCAGATTCAGTATATTTACCAAAATACCCTTATGGTTAGTTTAGCGTTCTTATTATCTTAAGAGCGAATTGGATATTGAATTAGGATTTCCTTTATTTATAAAAACAAATGCAGGTAATATATTTTTAAAACCTAAACTTTAGTAGAAAAATAAGTGGTAGACCACTCTTTCAAAATGATATGATGAAGGCAAGAGATTTATAGGATAGTATCATAAAAGGTGACAGAGTTTTTTTTTTTTTTTTATGATAGGAGATATGGGAAAACATGTCATATTTTAAAGCAGAAGAAAGAGAATATACAAGAGGGAGAGAATTAAAATGCCAGCAGAAGAGCAGGGAGATTAATAGCCAGTTTCTAAAGGAGAACTGAATCAACCACAAAGATGGAGTCACTAACCCTGTCAAAGCGGAGTCACTCATTTCCAGGAGACTTTATTAAAGAAGGGAAGCAGAGGTAAGATGCTGCTATGGGAATGGGGATGGACTAAGAAATTCATGCAAGATGAATTTAATATCCACACAACCAACCTTTTACATACAAAATACATCTAAAACTAATTCTCAGTGAACAGCAAGAACAAAGTAACTTGAGTTTGGCAAAGCAAACAAGAGAATACAATTGGGAAAAAGAAACAAATATAATGATGGTAAGAAAATAGAAGCATCTAGGCCCATTAAATTAATCAGCTTTTATAACTAGTCATAGGTAAATCCGGAATCTGGTTTACATTAATTGGGGGTCGTGCTTATATCTGGACCTATGTATAACATTGTATGTAATCTATAGTATCATTTAACTATTCTACCCTAAGTTAGTAGTGTTTTTAAATAGACAGGGTATAAACAGTTAAATATATATTGCTGTGTATAAACTTTTTCCAAATAGCATTTTTAATCTTTACTTCTCATAAATAAATTATAAGCTATAGAATTGTATCAGTATTAGAGATATTTTGTTATGACATGATGGCACTAGATTGGTAATCCATAGATTTGAAGTATTGTGCCTGCCTATATTTATAAAGCTTTAGACTAATCATTTATTGAATTAGGTTCCTAATGCTGTTGTAACAAATGACCATAAATTGAATACTTTTAAATGACACAAATTTATTAATAGACATTTCTAGAGTTCAGAAATCTGAAGTGGATTTGACAATGCTGAAAACCAGCATATTTCCAGGGCTAATCTCCTTCTGGAAGCTCTAGAAGAGAAGTCATTCTCTTGCATTTTCTAACTTCTCTATGTTGCCCGAATTTTGTGTCTGTAAGCCCCTTTTCCATTTCCAAAGCCAGCATTGGCCAGTCAAATCTTTTTCACACTGCACTACTCCAACATAGATTCTTTTGCTCTGTTTTTCACTTATAAATACCCTTTTGATTACATTGGGTCCACCTGGGTAATCAAGGATAATTTCTCCATCTTAAGATTCTTTATGTAATCATATCTGCAAAGTCTCCTTTGCCGGGTAAGATTACATTTTCACAGGTTACAGGAATTAGGTTAAGAACAACTTTGGTAGGGATGGGTGAAGTTCGGGGCATTAGCATGTCTACAACATTTGATGCTTTCTGTGTATCATTTTTTCTCATCTGCAGAATAATAAACTTTTGAAGGCATTTGAAAAGACATTGAGAAAAATGCCGCATATACACACACTTGTGTGTTTGTGTGTATAAATGAGAGAGAGAGGATAAAATGCAATCAGGTATGAGAACATTGTTTAAAGTTAAAGCGTTCTAAATCTCTAAGCTCCTATTACATAAATTTTCTTGGCCTTTCTGGACCAAATCACTACTTACACTAATAATAAGACAAACCTGGGCATAGCTTTTAAGAACAGAAGTGTAAGAAAATATGGGAAAAACACAAGATACAATGATCTCTAGATCATGAGTAATAATGTAACTTTCTCCATGATGTATATATTCTCTGAGAACATTTGAGGTTATGAGTCATATTGTTTAATTTGAATCTGCTATTCAAAGGAAGTGCAATATAACTAAGAAAGAATTTACTATTAGAGGACACAGAGGATTTTACTTTTCTCTCTTTATCTCCCCTCCCCTCCTTAAATGCTTCTAGGAAAGGAAAAACTTTTACTGTCTTTAAAGAGTCCATTTGAAAACAGTCCCTACCACAGTACATGAAGAGTTTCCAATACTACTGAAGTGTTTAGAAATTTGAAATGCTTGATGACGACCTCAAAGAAGAAAAAATGTTTTTTCTTCTGAAAATATTATTTCCTCAACTGATAGCCAACTCTGAAGTTTTCTTCAGCTGCCTCGCTACCAGCTTTGAACTCTTTTCCCATTTAATACTACTCCACTAGTACTACTACTACTGCTAATACTAGAGATCTGTTATGCTCCAATTACATAGTTTAATTAAATATTTAATTATTTGTCTTAAAAAATAAAAGGAGGACCCGTCTCTACTAAAAATACAAAAAATTAGCCGGGCACGGTGGCGGGCGCCTGTAGTCCCAGCTACTTGGGAGGCTGAGGCAGGAGAATGACGTGAACCCGGGAGGCGGAGCTTGCAGTGAGCCGAGATCACGCCACTGCACTCCAGCCTGGGAGACACAGCGAGACTCCGTCTCAAAAAAATAAATAAATAAATAAATAAAAGGAGGAAAGAAATTTTAAAATCTATTTTTCATTTAATATATTTAAGGTGTATAACGTGATGTCTATCTATACATATACATAATAAAATAGTTACTACAAATAAGTAAATTAACATATCTATCACTTTCCATAGTTGTGTGTGTATGTATGTGTTAAAAGCTCCTAAAGTCTAATCTTTTTGCACATTTTCAATATACAATAGAATATTAATTATAGTCCTTCTGCTGTGTATGATTTTTAGGCATATTTATATTTAGATTTTAGGCATATTCATCATACATAATGGCAAGTTTCCACCCTTTAACTTACATCTCAGCATTTTCTCCCCTCCCTGCCCCCAGTAACTACCTTTCTACTCTCTCTTTCTGTGTATTGGACTTTTTCTAGATTCCACATATGGAAGTGAAATAATGCAGTATTTTTCCTACTGTGTCTGGCTTATTTCACTCGGCATAATGTCCTTCACTTTCATCCATGTTGTTGTAAATGGCAGTATTTCCTTCCTTATAAAGGCTGAATAATATTCCATTGTGTTATATTTACCACAGTTTCTTTATTCATTCACCTGTGGACTGATAATTGTGTTGTTTCCATATTGTGCCTATTGTGAGTAATGCTGCAATGAATGTGGGAGTGCAAATAGCTCTACGAGCTGCTGATTTCATTTCCTTTGGCTATATATCTGCAAGTAAAGTTTCTGTATCATGTGGGAGTTCATTTTTCAGGTTTTAGAAAATTCTATACTGTTTTATATAATAAATTTACATTTCCACCATGTGAATCAATGGCTCATTTGATTTTCATTTGTATATTTTGACATTGTGATGTTGAGCACGTTTTCATATACCTGTTGACTTGTTACATGTTGTCTTCAAAAAACCTCAATTCAGGTTTGTTGCACAATTTTTAATCAATTTATCTGTATTTTTGCTACAGAGATGGTTTGTGTTTAATATCCTTATATATTTTGGATATTAACCCCTATCAGCTATATGGTTCACAAATATTTTCTCCCATTTCATAGGATACATTTTCATTTTGTTGATTGTTTTGCTATGTAGAAGCTTTTTAGTTGGATATAGTTCTATTTGTTTAATTTTGCTTTTGTTTCAAGTGTTTTTTGTATGAAATACAAAAAAAAAAAAATTGCCAAGGCCAATGTCAAGGAGGTTTAACCTTATGTATTCTCCTAAGAGTTTTATGGTTTCAGGTCTATGCTTAGGTCTTTAACCCATGTTAGGTTGGTTTTTGTGTATAGTGTAAAAGAAGAGTCCCATTTCATTCTTTTGCATGTGGTTACATAGTTTTTCTAACACCATTTATTGGAGAGACCATCTTATCCTCATTGTCTCTTTTTGGTATTTCTTTCAAAAATTAGTTGACGGTATGTGCTTTTGTTTATTTCTGGGTGCTCTATTCTGTTCCATTGGTATATGTGTCTATTTTTATGTCAATATCAAGTTGTTTTGGTTATTATAAGTTTATAGTATAATTTGAATTCAGTAACTGTGATGTTTTCACCTTCTATTTGTCTTTCTCAAGATTATTTCAGCCATTTGGAGTCATATGTGGTTATATACAAATTTTAGGATTATTTTTTCTATTTCTGAGAAAAAATACCTTGGGCGTTCTTACAGAGTTCATTGAATCTGTTGACAACTTTGGGTAGTGTGGACATTTTAACAATATTAATTATTTCAATCAATGCATGGACATGGAATATCCTTTTATATATTTGTGTCTTCTTCAATTTATTTTATCAATGTTTAATACTTTTCAGTCTACAGATTTTTTATCTCCTTAGTTAAATTTATTTCTAAGGAGTTTTATTTTTGTTGTTATTGTAAATGTGATTGCTTTCTTGGTTTGTTTTTTCAGAGTAATTGTTAGTGTATAGAAACACTACTGAGTATTGTATTTTGATTTTGTACCATATCCAACTTTATTGTTTATTAGTTCTAAGACGTTTTTTTGGTGGAGTTGTTAGAGTTTTCTATATATTAGATCATGTCGTCAGCAGAGAGACTTTAATATCTTCCTTCCTCATCTGGATGCCTTTTATTTCTTTCTCTTGCTTCACTGATCTGGCTAAAACTTCCAGCACTATGCTGAGTAGAAACAGCTAGAGAAAATAGAAATAGATAATAAAAAACAATCAAAGTTGTTTTCCAATGAGATCTTAGAGATAAAGCTATTGGGTTTTTTTGTTGTTGTTGTTACTATTGATTATATTAGTTGTAGGGTTTTCATAAATGGCCTTTAATATATTGAGGAAATTTCTTTCTATACATGTTTGAGAGTTTTTATCATGAAGTTGAACTTTATTAAATGCTTTTTCTGCATCTATTAAGATTATCACATGGTTTTCATCTTCCAGTCTGTTAATGTGGTTTATCACATTATTTTGGCAGGCATGTTAAACCAACCTTGCATCCCAGGGATAAATCCCACTTGGTCATAAAACTCACTCTAGTATTTCTTATAAGGCAGATCTAACAATGATAAACTCCCTCAGCTTTTGTTTATCTGAAAAAATCTTTTGCTCCCCTTAATTTCCAAAGAACAGGACTTCTGAGTATAGTCTTCTCTATCGGCATTTCTTTCTCTTTCAGCACTTTGAATATATTATTCCACTCCCTTTTGATCTGCAAGGTTTCTGCCAAAAAAATCTGCTGACAGTCTAATAGGGGCTTCTTTATCTGTAACAAGTCATTTTTCTCTTCCTACTTTCAAAATACATACTTTGTCTTTAACTTTTGACAATTTGATTATAATGTGTCTCAATGTGGATCTCACTGGATTCATCTCATTTGATATCCTCTGGGCTTCCTGGATTTTGTTTTATACTTCCTACCCTGAGATTGAGAGTTGTCAGCCATTATTTTTTTAAAACAAGCTTTCTGTCCATTTTTCCCTTTTTTCTCCTTCGATTACCTTGGTAATGCATACATTGTTACCTTGACTGTATACTGAAAATATCCCTTAATTATCTTCACTATTTTTAATTCTTTTTTTAAAATTTTGCTCCTCAGATTAGATTATTTCCAATGAATTTCTCTTTGAGTTTACTGGTGTTTCTTCTGTTTTATCTAGTTTGCTGTTGAACCGTTGATGAATTTTGCAGTTCAGTTACTGTCGTCTTCAGCTCTATTATTTTGATTGGTCCAGTTTAGTATTTCTTTATGTTTGATAAAATTATCATCAGTTTGTTTATGCTTTTTTTTCTGGACCTCAGTCAGTATCTTTATGACTATTTTTTGTATTACCTGTTGGGTAAGTCACATATGTTTATTTCACTAGATTTGGTTTCTGGGGATTTATCTTGTTCTTTTATTTGGAAAATATTTCCCTGTTTCTTCATTTTGGTTGACTCTCCATGTTGGTTTACACATGTTAGATAATCACTTCTCCCAGTTTTGTCAGTTTGGCATCATGTAAGAAATAGACTTCACTAATCATCCTTGCAAGAGATCCTAGGTTACTTTCAATTTTTGTGCTAGTTCAAATCATTGCAATTTTTCTTAGTTGCCCCAGGAGATTAGAATGTGGCAAGTCCTATCAGTGTGTGGAGACAAGCATGATAGAATCCAGTCCCTTGAGATGCAGCTGGATAAACTGGAGTGCTTTGTGTGCTCTAGTTCCTTCTGTCTTCAGGAAAAAGATAACTGACAGTTAGAGTTTAATTATAACTCACTCTGCACTAACCCAGAGAGATAATCTGAAGCAAATGCCTGTTTTCTCATTCACACGACACACGCTGGACCTGGGGAGAATAGCTATTGGAAGTGCACCCAAACCGTGCCTTTGTCTCTGTGATCTAGGAAAACTCGGGAATATAGAGCCACATCAACTCTCAGAGCTAGCTGATTCATGAGCCAGGCTTTAGGATGGGAGCTGCAAAAGTTGCAAGTCTCAATGTGTGCATACTCTTTCCAAAGAAAATCTGCAGCCCTTGATTTTTTGCTACAGCAAACCTGGGAAGAAGGTGAGGGAAGTAGCCACACTCTCATTCAGATGTATGGAGGTCTATTGTTTATCTGCCCCATTGGCTCTCAGATGTAAGCTAGCCAGAAGTTCAACCCAGGGGCAGCAGCTGGAACAGTGTGCAAGTAAAGGGAAATTGGGATCTGGGCATTCTCTCTGGACTGATCCTGAGGGAAAGAGCTGCTAGAAGAGAAGTGTTAATATACCCATTCAAAACCACCTCCTCGTTCCCTGAGGATCGAGGAAACTCACAATGCCATGTCCATTCCACTTCTAGAGACGGGTGATTTAAGAGTCAGATCCCCTGGTAAAATCCATAAAAGTTGGGGTTCTACATGTGTGGCCAAAACTCTTCACTCTTTAAGGAGAAGCTGGGAGTTGAGGATTCTTTTCCAATTGCAAGGTGCTGAGTCTGAGGTGGGTTTTGTATGCAAGCGTTTATCAGCTTTTTCTATCTTTTGCTGTGAATATTTTATCAGCTGTACTGTGTGTAGGACTCTCTCAAACTAGTCTGTGGCTTTTTCTCAGAGGGAATTGATCCGTGTATAGATGTTTATTTACTGAGTCTGTGGGAGGAGGGAGAGTCAGGAGCCTCCTATTCTGCCATCTTACTGACATCACACTCCAACCCCTAACCTGAGAGGCACTATTATTTACATGTTAAAGAAGAAGAAATTAAAGCCCAAGAGATAAGGAAATTTGCCCAAAATTGCATACAAGTAAGTGACATAGTCAGAATTGTAACACTTGTAGTCTGGCTTCAGAGCCTTATTCTTAACAGCCTTTTTATTGTTACATGAATAGCAAGGTTAACGACGACCACACAGCATCCAATCTTAATTTTGATTTATGATTCTTATCAGATAACTCCATTACCCTATCTTGACAGCTAAATGAAGAGTGTATGGAATATTAAACATCGCTCTTTTGCATATTAGTAATACACTAAAGGATATAATTTGACTGCAAAATCTCTGGTCTTCCTCAATTGTTTAAATGACTTCAGAATAAACCAAGTACATATTGACTCACTGGAAGAGATCAATAGTAACTGTACAGTGGAGATTACACCATTAAACAACCCATGTTACATCAATATCTGCAGAAAGAGTTAGACAATGCTGTACACTATCTCAGACTGTTCTTTTGTGATCCTAGAACTGCTCTGTAACTAAATCAGCTGGGAACATGGAGTTAGCAGAGCTGGTAAACAGTGAACACAGACTATGTCAGCAGAAGACTTCATGTCATGAGTTAATGACACAATACAATTAGGAAAATAAATATCAGCACTAAAATACAAACTCCATGAAATTGGATTAGAAAATAAAATCCAAATAGATGTTTTGTCTGGGATAATTGAACACACATGTTTATTTCTAACAGCTCTTAAAGACTTGCAGAAAGATAATTAAGGAAAATTATTTAAACACACAGGTTCAGTGAGAATAGAAGATGAGATGACCGGAGGTGAATAATACCAGTGATATTTAAGGAAGGAAAGCAACAAACCATCAGTACCTGGCTTAGCAGAGCAGAGAAGCTAAAATGTAAGTGTTAATGTTGGGAGTGGTGGGAATCTTGCACAAAATTCAAGTTGCATAATCTCAGGAATACGTAACAATTGCAGTCACCAACTTCTCAAAGTGGGGCTGAGGGTGTGGAAATAAAGAAGATAAATTAGTTATATATCTTTATAAACAGCTAAGACACCACCATTTTCTCTCTCTCTCCCATAATGAAGTGGTATTTGCTCCATCTTCAGCCTATAATATATAAATTTTATAGAAAACTTGAGACAGAGAGATTAGAATCATAGTCAGGTATATTAGAAGACAGAAGTAAAGCAATATGATAAAAAGAGAGATAAAATGAAAGCTGCATAATGAAAAGGGAGATCTCTTTATTTCCTTGCCCACTACGCTCCAAAAGTATTATTAGCTAGACTAATAAACTTCAGGCAGAAGACCGAACAATTGTTTTACTAGGAAAATTGATTAGCCAAGGAATAAAATCTCTAGAAATAAGGACCTGGAGGCAGACAGGGTGTGATGAGGGAGGGCTGAGTGCCAATGAAATGGTAGGATTGCTAGACACTAGGTGTGGTGAAGAACGAAGAGCAAAAATTTTTGCATGTCCATGATGTGCTTCCTTAAATATTGGCAAAATTCTGAGCATTCAGATATTCTTAGGAAAACAATCTAATGTGGAAGTCTTAGACCAAAGCTTATATTATGCAAGTCTTAACAGAATAATACAGTTTTATGTGTCTGTCAACTTTTAAATATATTCTTAAACAGACAACAAATATATATTTGTGTATATTTATATTGATATATAATATATATCATATACAGCAAGAATAACCTCTGTATTAGTCAGGGCTCTCTAGAGGGAGAGAACTAATAGGATAGATGTGTATATAAAGGGAGTTTATTAAGGAGTATTAACTCACACGATCACAAGATCTCACCATAGGTCATCTGCAAGCTGAGGAGCAAGGAAGCCTGTCCATGCCCCAAAGCCGAAGAACTTGGAGTGTGATGTTCAAGGGCAAGAAGTATCCAGCAGGGGAGAAAGATGTAGGCTGGGAGGCTAAGCCAGTCTCCTCTTTGCATGTTCTTCTGCCTGCTTTATATTCTGGCCACACTGGTTAGATTGTGCCTACCCCTATTAAGGGTGGTTCTGCCTTTCCGAGTCCACTGACTCAAATGTTAATCTCCTTTGGCAACACCCTCAGAGACACAGCCAGGAACAATGCTATGTATCCTTCAATCCAATCAAGTTGACACACAGTATTAACCACCACCATTCCAAACCTTGTCAATTTGAACCCATACACATCTCCTGAAATCATATATAATCTTCAAAGAAAGATAATAATAAGGTCACAATTATACCTAACATAATACAACTATCCTTCGTACAAATGGAAACACACCAATTACCAACCCAAGTGCTATTACATAAAGTTGACAACACTTAAATGCTGATATGAAGTCAATAAATCTTATGTCACATGATAAACGAAAAAAATGAACATATTTTCTTAGTACAAATGTATACATACACAAACATGTTTTTAACAAAAGGAGGAGGAAATACTCATGGCAATTACAGTCCTTATTTCTGTAGCTGGTCTCATGGATTATAGCTGGTATTGATGACTACCTTCTTCGACTACCCGTTCTGTATTCCCTTTGCCTTTAGCAAGCACCTCAGAAGGTCGTGTTTTTTTGCTTTTTTTTTTTTTTTTTTTTTTTTCTCGGTGGAGTGACCCAAACTTTTATTCCTGAAAGGTCTGGGCCATTTGTAGTCTTGCTTGGATTGGGCTGTTGTGGTTTCCCAATGACCTTAATCACAGGGCGTAGTAATACTAAGAGACTCCCTAATGAATCTCCTGTATTCCATACATACTCTTCCTTACCTCTGATGTCGAATAGCAGACTGATTTCATCTTTTTTTTTTTTTTTTTTTTTTTTTTAAATAGAGTCTTGCTCTGTCACCGAGGCTGGAGTGCAGTAGCACAATCTTGACTCACTGCAACCTCTGCTTCCTGGGTTCAAGAGAACTCGTGACTCAGCCTCCCAAGTAGCTGGGATTATGGGCCCCCACCACCATGCCCAGCTAATTTTTTTGTATTTTTAGTAGAGACAGGGTTTCCCCATGTTGGCGAGGCTAGCCTCGAACTCCTGACCTCAGGTGATCTGACCGCCTTAGCCTCCAAAAATGTTGGGATTACAGGTGTGAGCCACTGTGCCAGTCTCTGATTTCATCTTGACAGTCTGTATTAATCACCCTAGCCAACACTGTAACTCCTTTCTTAGCCTGTTGGCTTAAAGTTAGGAGGAGTCCAAAGTGTCCAGGTTACATTCTTAATTTCCAGTTTAATGGAATCGTTGTTGCACCTCCTGGTGGCAGGGTTCCTCCCTATGGAATTAAGATCTCTAGGCCAGTTCCATTTCCACCCCTTCATACCTGGACCCATGAATCCTGGCCATGGAAGAAAGAGAACTATGTATTGGATGCTGGTTCAGAGCATACACGGCCTTCTGAAAAACTTTGCCCCAGCCCTGCAAATTATTGTCACATAGTTGGTGTTGTAATTTTGACTTCAAAAGGCCATTCCACCATTCAGCAATTCATCAATCCATTCAGCACCATTAATCAATCCAGCTCCTTCAGGATGATGGGGAACATGGTAAATCCAGTGAATTCCATAAGCACGAGCCCACTGCTAAACTTCTTTAGCCATAAAGGGAGTGGCTTGGTCAGAGGCAATACTGCATGAAATACCATGACAGCAGATGAGGCATTCCATGAGTCCACTGATAGAAGTCTTAGCAGAAGCATTGCAGGCGGAATAGGTGAACCTATATGCCAAGTAATTGTGTATCAGTGAGGACAAAGTGCTGCCTTTTCCACTGATAGAAGTCTTAGCAGAAGCATTGCAGGCGGAATAGGTGAACCTATATGCCAAATAATTGTGTATCAGTGAGGACAAAGTGCTGCCTTTTCCACGATGGAGGAGGTCCAATATAATCAACCTGCTGCCAGGTAGCTGGCTGATCTCCCTGAGGAATGGTGCCATATCAAGGCCTCATTGTTGATCCCTGCCACTGGCAAATTGCACACACTCACCAGTGACCATAGCCAAGTAAGCCTTGTTGAGTGGAAGACCATGTTGCAGAGCCCATGCATAACTTCCATCCCTGCCACCATGGCCACGTTGTTCATGGGCCCATTGGACGATGACAGGGGTGGCTGGGGAAAGAGGTTGAGTGGTGTTCACAGAACAGGTCATCCTATCCATTTGATTATTAAAATCCTCCTCTTCTGAGGTCACCTGTTGGTGATCACTCAAATGGGATACAAATATCTTCACAGTTTTTGACCACTCAGAGAGGTCCATCCACATACCTATTCCCCAAATTTCTTTGTCAACAACTTTTCAATCATGCTTCTTCCAAGTCCCTGACCATCCAGCCAAACCATTAATTGGCTATAGCTGATGAATCAGTATATTATCGCACATCTGACCATTTCTTCTTCCATGCAAAGTACACAACCAGGTGCACTGCTCCAAGTTCTGCCCAAGGGCAAGATTTTCCTTCACCACTGTCCTTCAGGGATATTCTAGAAAGGGGCTACAGTGCTGCAGCTGTCCACTTTCGGGGTCGGGGAGTGCCTGCATATCATGCAGAACCATCTGTGAACCAGGCCCTAGCCTTCTCTTCTTCTGTCAACTGATCATAGGAAACTCCCCATGAGGCCATCAGTGCAGGCTTGGGGAGAGAAGGCAGGATGGCAGGAGTGGAGACCATGGGTATTTGGGTCACTTCATCATGTAACTTACTTGTGCCTTCAGGACCTGCTTGAGCTCGATCACGCATATACCACTTCCATTTGATGATGGAATGCTGAGGTGCACACCCTACTTTATGGCTAGATGGGTCAGAAAGCACCCAGTTTGTGATAGGCAGTTCAGGTCTCATGGTGACTTGATGACCATAGTTAAACATTCAGTTTCCACCAAAACCCAGTAATAGGCTAAAAGCTGTCTATCAAAGGAGAATAGTTATCTGCAGAAGATGGCAAGTCCTTGCTCCAAAATCCTAGAGGCCTCCACTGTAATTCACCTATGGCGGCCTGCCAAAGGCTCCAAACAACATCTCCATCTACCACTGATACTTCAAGCACCATTGTATATGCTGGGTCATATGACCCAAGTGGCAGATCACCTTGCACAGCAGCCTAGACCTGTTGCAGAGCCTTTTCCTGTTCTGGACCCCACTCAAAACTGGCAGCCTTTTGGGTCACTAGATAAATGGGCCAGAGTAACACACCCAAATGAGGAATGCGTTGTCTCCAAAATCCGAGTAGGGCCACTAGGCATCGTGCTTCTTTCTTGGTTGTAGGAGGGGCCAAATACAGCAACTTATCTTTCACCTTAGAAGTAATATCTCAACAGGCCCCACACCACTGGAACCCTGGAAATTTACTGAGTTAGAAGTTCCCTGAATTTTAGTCAAATTTATTTCCCATCCTCTGGCACACAAATGTCTCACCAATAAGTCCAGTGTGTTTGCTACTTCTCAGTCACTGGATCCAATCTGTATAATGTCATAAATATAATGGACTAGTGTGATATCTTGTGGAAGGGAAAAGTAATCAGGTCTCTCTGAGAAAGATTATGACACAAGGCCGGAGAGATAATATACCTCTGAGGTAGGACCGTAAAGGTATATTGCTGGCCTTGCCAGCTGAAGGCAAATTGCTTCTGTTGAGCCTTATGGACAGGAATGGAGAAAACAGAATTTGCCAAATCAATGGCTGTATACTAGGTACCAGGAGATGTATTAATGTGCTCAAGCAATGAAACCACATTTGGTACAGCAGCTGTAATTGGAGTCACCACTTGGTTAAGCTTAGGATAATCCACTATCATTCCTCAAGATCCGTCTGTCTACTGCATAGTCCAAATAGGAGAGTTGAATTGGGATGTGGTGGGAATAACCACTACTGCATCTTTCAATTCCTTTATGGTTGCACTAATCTCTACAAACCCTCCAGGGATGTGATATTGTTTTTGAGTCACTATTTTTCTAGGTACAGACAACTCTAATGGCTTCCATTTGGCCTTTCCCACCATAGCAGTCCTCGCCCTACCAGTGAGGGAGTCAATTAGGGGTTCTGCCAGCTGCTTAGTGTGTCTATGCCAGTTATGAATTATGGCACTCAGGAAGTGACCACAGGATGAGTCTAGGAACCCACTGGACCCACTGTAAGTCAGACCTAAGCTAAAACTCCATTAATTACCTGACCTCCATAAGCCCCTATTTTAACTGAAGGATCACAATGACATTTTGGGTCCCCTGGAATCAACATCAGCTCAGAGCCAGTGTCCAGTAGTCCCTGAAATGTCTGATCATTTCCCTGTGCCTATTGAAGTCATGCTGGCAAAAGGCCATAGGTCTCCTTGGGGAAAGATGAGAGAAAGAAAAACAGCATAAATCGTCGGTAGTGTAGTGAGGTTCTTTCTCAAGGGGATGCTGACCCCCCTTCATTCAAGGGAGTCTGGGTCTGTAAACTGGTTCAGGTCTGGAAATTGATGAGGGGCCATGATTCTCTGTTATTATAAATCAAATTAGTCTTTTGTGCACTCGACCTGGAAGTTTTCTGCTTATATAAATTAAATAAGAATGCAGTAGGCTCTCTATCAATTTCACTTATAGGAGCACCGTGATTAATTAGCCAGTGCCAGAGTTCTGCAGGAGTCAGGCTCTTCTGATTGCTGCTTGGTCTCTGTTGTCCATTATGGTAGCTATGACCACATTGCCTTTGATGGGTGAGTGCCACCACTTGGCGCCTGTCACCTTGGGACCCAATTATTCCCATTGCATTTAAATTGTATAGTTGAGTAACTGCAGTTTTTACTGTAAGATCTGGCATGCAGAAAAGAGGAATCTCAGAGCTCTTCAAGGATGCAGGTGCTGCCTCACAAATATGGTTTCCAGAGTACTGATCAAGGGTATATCTTCTGGACTCTCCCAGCTGGGATGAGTAGGTCTAAAGTGACTGATCCACTCCAGCATCCCAATCTCCCTAAGCCTTTGGGTTTCTTCTTCTACATTAAACCAAGGGGAATCAGGCATTTCCAGCTTGCTCACAGTGGGCCATCTTTTAATTAATATTTAAGCTAACCAACCAAATACACTATTAGAACCTTTTTTAACTCCCCAAGCTGCAACATTAAATGGAGTATCTGTGTTTAGTGGCCCCAGATCAATAGATTCAGCTTTATCCAATTCCATGTTCCTTCAACCATTATCCCACACCCTTAATATACTTTCTCATGCCTGTTTTCCAGATTTCTGCTTATATAAATTAGAAAACTCAAGCAGTTCTTTTGGAGAGTAGCACAACTCCTCGTGGGTCAAACTCTGAACCTCATCTCTAGAGTCTTGCTGAGACTTTACTCTAGTTATAGTTCTAGAAGCAAGCCGGGTTGTTGGGGTGGGCCCTGAGGAGAATCAACATTGTCTTGCCTGGCAACTGCCTCAGGAGAAGCCATCACTGTTGACTGAGGCAGCACAGGGTTTATCTTCTCAGACAAATATAGAGCGACTGATGGCAGCATGGGTCCGGGAGGAGATGTTGCCACTACTGGGAATGTGCAAGTTGTTTCTTCTGGGGGGGAAAAAAAAAAAAAAAAAGGTTCATAAGAGTTTACAAGCTCTGTGTCTCCAGGTTCATCAGGGTCCTCCCGCACATCCCCATTCCAAGTTGCAGGGTCCTATTCTTTTCCAATCAATGCCCTCACTTTAACAGTAGACACCTGGTGAGCCTGTGCATGCACCTTTTGTTGCAGGTCAGCCACTCTCATGATAAGAGCTTGTGTCTGTTTTTCCACAATTTCAGCTCTTTCTCTATAGGAGATAAGACTGTCACTCAGGGAAATCTTAGTAGATTAGATTAGATTAGAAGATTTCAGGCTCTATTTCTGCTTCTGAAGCAGGGAGTTAAAATCCCTGAATTCATTATTTTCTTTCATCACTTTGTCAGTGAACTTAGGAGCAACGAACCAGGTTCATTATGGTCCTTGGTTCTCCACATATTGTCAAAGGTATTATGCATAGAGTAACAAAACTCCTTGCTTCTCATGAGTGGTGAATCAAGAGTGTCAAATACATTTATTTTTCATAACTCTCTGAACACTTCACACCAAGGACGATCGGTGTTCTCCGTACTATTAGAAGTAGATTCCTTAGCATTTGGGGGTCTAATCATATTAAGCAGCCAACTCCAGAAACCTCAAAACCAATGAAAGGACTTTATCCTTAACATCGTTTTCCACTAGCACCACTCTTGGTACCAAAATCTGTATTAGTCAGGGTTCTCTAGAGGGACAGAACTAATAAGATAGAGGTATATATAAAAGGGAGTTTATTAAGGAGTATTGACTCAAGCAGTCACAAGGTCCCACAATCAGATGTCTGCAAGCTGAGGAGCAAAGAAACCTGTTCAAGTTCCAAAGCTGAAGAACTTGCAGTCTGATGTACAAGGGCAGGAAGCATTCAGAATGGGAGAAAGATGTAGGCTGGCAGGCTAAGCCAGGCTCATATTTTCACATACTTCACCCTGCTTTGTATTCTGGCCACATTGACAGCTGATTATATTGTGTCCACCCACATTAAAAGTGGGTCTGCCTTTCCCAGTCTACTGACTCAAATGTTAATCTGCTTTGGCAACGCCCTCACAGATACACCCAGCAACAATACTTTGCATCCTCCAATCCAATCAAGTTGACACTCAGGGTTAACCAACATGCCCTCAGAGTATTTAGATCCACTATTGAATGTATATGAAAATAGAATTTAGAAATCAAGTAATTAAAATATGGTGAATTATAAATAAAATGGAATGTTTCTTCAATTGCTAAAATATTAAATTTTGTAATATAATAGAAAATATAATAAAAAGTCAAAATACAAAAAAACAGAAAAACAAAAAAAATTTCAAAGGAGAGATCAAGCCAAGTATTTAACAGGTTTAACAGGTGTCTCATAATGTTTCCAAAAGAGAAGAAATAAAATAAAGAAATATTGAGGATCACTTCTTGGTCTTTTTGCTAAGATCAACTGTGGTATCTGTTTTTGTCAGTTTAATGTGTGATTCATCCCTTATCTGAGACAACATATTAAATGGACTTTTGGAACTAGGAGATGGACTAGAAAGTTGCTCCACCTACTTCATGCCTCCACACGTTGACTTGATACTGCAGTACTTCCACAAAAAAGAAAAGAAAAGAAAGACTGGGGAGAAATGTACAGTGTAAATATTTCCAGAAAATTTCTGAAATGAAGACAATTTTATTTAATGATTTGATGGTATGTTGGATATTCAGATTGACTTTGGTAATGTCAGTCCCAACTATTCAATAAAACTCTAATTTAGATATTGCTATGATAGTGTTTCGGAGATGCAAGTAAAGCCCCTAATCGGTTGATATTAAGTAAGAAAGATTACAGTATTTTTGTTTATCTGGGTGGGCCTGATTGAATCAGTGAGAAAGAGGAGTAATTCCTTCAGTAGATGAGCTCATCTTTCCTATGGATTGTGAACTTAACTTATCCAGGTCCTTGAATCATAGAAATCTCTTTATATGTGTATGTAAGCATGTAAATATGCATGTGCATACACACATATCTCTTTCATGCAGGTTCTCTTTGCCTTCTTGAACCACAAGTGTTATGCCAATTTGGGCTGATTTGGAGACTTCATTAACACAATAATGTAGTGAGCATGCCGTTCAAAAATTTCAGAATACCTAAAGAATTAAAGAAAAATCAAAAAAAGGAAAAAGAAAAGATGAGGTAAATATGTTACACATATACAAGTTCCCAGGACCCAAGTAGCATTAAAACATTCAACAATGCTAAAGTATAGTCTATGATGCAAAAGTGACTTTAATCACCTGAAGTAAAATAATTTATAAACAAAAACTGTATAGTCCATTTTATGGGTTGAAATGCATCATCCTTAAAATGTATATGTTGAAGTCCTTAGTCCTAACTCCCAGTGCCTCATGACATAATCGTTTTTGGAAATAGGGTCAACGTTCACATAATTAGCACTGGAGTTCAGAAAACGATACCCCAAAAAGAAGGCATCAGCAACAGCCCATAGAAGCAATTTTTTTCTGTAATCTTCCCTTGTCCTCCTGTCTCTCAATTCCATTCTACCAAAAGAGTAGCCAAGAAACTAGAATTTCTGTCTCCAAGGTGGGTCATAGAAACCAGAACCTCTTTTCCCAAAAGCCAGCCATGAAACCTATAAGTAGTCCATGTAAAAACTGGGCATAAAGAAATTATCTGACCTACCTGGTTTGACTATGAGAGAGGCCCTGTCCCATACCCAGAAAAAAAGAAATGCATGCTCAGACAGGCCAAGAAAAATCTAGACAGACAAGTTTTACTGGGTTTCCCCACTAAATCTATTAATCAATTAACCTATCTATTAACATTAGATGATATCCTTTGTATCTAATCATATTTCTACATGGCTGTCCAAACTTTGTTGAACACAGCATAAAAATGGACAATTTCCTCTGCATCTTCAGGTCTTTATTTTTAAGGCTACTATACATATAATGTTATTTAAATTTGTATGTCTTTTCCCATATTAATCAATCTAATTCATATCATTGTCTTTCAGTGAACCTCCAGGGACCCAAGGGTCTTGGCCACTAAATTAGTTAGGTGAGATTATAGTGAAATAGGATGGGCCTCTAGTCCAATATCATGCTTTTATAAAAAAGGGAGACTTGGACATAGACACACATATAGAGAGAACATCATAAAGAGATGAAGGCAGAGGCTAAGAGATGCTTCTATAAGCCAAGAAATACCAAAGAAGATCATCATACCACTGGAAGCTAGGCGAGAGGCACGAAGGCGTTTCTTCCTTACAACCTCTAAGACACCTGAAGTGGAACCAATCCCCTAGACACAATGATCTTGGATTTCTAGCCTCCAAAACTGTGTGACAATCAATTTCTGCTGTTCAAACTACTCAGTTTGAGGCAGTTTGTTAAGAAGTCCTGACAAATTCACAGTCTAATAAATTAACAAACAGAAATAAGAAAGATTGCAAACACTTCCAGAGGTGCAAAATATTTAATTTCCCTGTATCCTTCCTTCCAGAAAGCTAATGCAGAATACATTTCACATAAAAAAGAAATAAATTAACGAAGCAAAAAAAGGACTAAATACAAGATAAAGACTAAAGAATTTTCCAGAATGATATTAAAAGGAAGTGTGAGTGAGGATGCCAGCTCTGCAGCTGGCAGTGTTCTAGCCACATGTATAGGAGCCAAAGGACAGAGGACTCATAGAGGAATAGCCACATGATCAAATATGGAAGGATAGATTCCATGATGCGCTTAACATTGAGAAGAGATTTAGAATTCTGTTGAAAAATTTAGGAAAAAATGGGTACTGAAAAACTTAGGCAAGGCTGGGCATGGTGGCACATGCCTATAATCCCAGCTACTGAGAGACTGAGGGAGGAGAATCACTTGAACGCGGGAGGCGGGAGCTGCAGTGAGCTGAGATGGCGCCACTGCACTCCATCCTGGCGACAAGAGCAAGACTTTGTCTCAGAAGAAAAAAAGAAAACTTAAGCAAATGAAAGCAAGGCAGTCATTGGGTGCAAAAACTATTAAGAAAGGATGGAAATGAAATTATACTAGAGTATGTGGCTTCTATCTGTGAACAATAAGAACATAATCATAATTATATAAAAATGATATAAACTTAACAATATGTGAGGTATAATCACATTTGATCATGTGGGGGGAAAGAAGATATGTGTGAGCCTGGGCATAAAGAAATGAAACCTAAAATATCATTATACATCATTGAGAATGGTTCAATAATTTTAGTTTATGAAATCAAGAAATGATAGAAAAATTTCAAAAATATGATGATAGATACCTGAAGAAATAATTCAATAGTGTCTGAAGCTGGGAAATATTATACCAGCATGTAGGAATATTTTAAGTATAAGCTTTGGAATAGTATTTTATTTATAAATTTTATGCATTCATTAAACTAATGGCAAGTATTTTTCTTAATAAACTGCTTAGGACACTCTTCAAATCAGTCAAAAATGAAAAACTGTGTGATTATAACTTTGTTAAAACACTACCTTAAAAGTACATTTACTTGTAAATAAAGCAGAAATAAGATATATGAATATAAATAAACTTATGTAATCTTACTCTCTGGGTAGAATTCTGTAATTCTAGAAAGGAAATGTGATAAGGAGTTCTTATGTACAATCTTCAACGCAAGATGAATTAACTGGCTGTTATATAAAGATAAAGGGGGTGTTTTGTATGCAAATTTGACTTTAGGATGATAAACAAAACCTTATGTTTCAATATTTTAATTGAGAGAATATGCATATGTCACTTAAGTCACCATTTTAATGTGTACAATTCAATGGTCTTTAGTGGGTTCACAAAGTTGTCCAGATATTACCACTAATTTCAAACCTTTTTCATCCCTTCCCCCACCAAAAAAAACCCCATCCCAGTTAGCACTTGCTCCCCAGTCCTTCATCTTCCTTATGTCCCACTGGATGCTGGGAGCGAATATCAACATTCTGTCTTTAGGGATTTGCTTATCTGAACATTTCATATAAACTGCATCATGCAATATATTAACTTTGTCTCTAGATGCTTTTATTTAGCATAATAGTTTCAAGCTTCATGTATATTGTAGCATGTATCAATATCATGTTCATATTTATGACTCAATGATATTTAATTATATAGATACCTAATTTTCATTAGCTATTCATTAGTTGATGGACATTTGATTTTTTCCCCACTTTTTAGCTTTTATGAATAATGTAATGAACATGTGTGTATAAGTTATTGTGTATACAATATTCATTTAGTCCTTTGGAATATAAATCTAGTATCATAATTACTGGGTCATATTGTAACTGGGTCAATGATTAAGATTTTCAGAAATTGTCAAAATGTTTTCTAAAGTGTCTGTACCATTTTACATTCCCACCATCAATGTATGAGTATCCCAAGTTCTCAGCATCTTTGTCAACACTTATTAATGTCTGTTCTTTTATTATATTCACCAAGTGATTTATAAAGTTGAATCTTTTGTGGTATTGATTTACTTTTCTCTAGTTACTAATGATATTGAACATATTTTTATATGCTTATTGGTCATCTGCATATCTTCTTTGGAGAAATGACTATATATTCCTTTGACCATTTTAAAAATCGGTTTATTTATATTTTTATTTTAGAGATGTTTTATTCTTGTCAATATGAAAATTAAAATCTTCTTTGGAATATGTTGATTTTTACGAAGAATTGAAATGGCACAAAAATATCTTCATAATCTATAGCTACTTGAAGAGGTCTATCCACCTATGGTTTTTTCAGATCTTCTTGTTACCAGTTTCTCAACTGCCTCTTTTAAGTTACCTGATCTTTAAACCAATCTATTAAACACTTGATATTAATGAGTATGATTTTGTACCTCTAACCATCATGCCTTTTTACTATTTGTTTTCTATATGTAATAGGTCATTTGTTTTTTTTTCCCTGTGTTCTCCCTAACTGCCCACTTTTGTGATAGATATTCTCTAGTGTGCCATTTTAATTCCATTGCCAATTATATGTGTGTGTGTGTGTGTGCGTGTGTGTGTGTTCACATAATTGGTAGTTTCTAGTAGTTTCCGTCAGGATTATAATTTACGGCTGAATTGATAATGATCTATTTTGGACTAATAGCAAATTAATTTCAATAGTATGCAAGAAATTTGACCTTACATATAACATTCTTTTCTCCCTCCTCCTTTTTGCTGATCTAGTCCTACAAATTACATCTTTATACTTTCCATTCTCTGTTAGTTTATTTTGTGTTGCTAGAAAATAAAATCTGAGACTGGATAAATTATAAGGAAAAAAAGTTTATGTAGCTCACAGTTCTAGAGGTCGAGAAGTTCAAGGGCTTCTGGCCAAGGCTTTCATGTTGCAACAAAACATGGCTGGGAAGGTCAAAGGGGAAGTGAACACATGAGAAGAGGGAAAACCTGAAGGGTGTCCTCAGGCTTTATAACAATCCACTCTCTCAGGAACGAATCCATTACTGTGAGAACAACTGCAGTCTCATGAGAGCAAGAAGTCACTCACTACCTGGAGAACAGCACATAGCCATTCCTAAGGGATACATACCTGTGACCCAGATACCTTTCTGTAGGCCCCACCTGCCAGCACCACCATTTTCGGAATCAAATTTCCAACATGATCTTTCGGTCTGGACAAATAAACCATAGCCAAGCCATACCACATGCCCAAGAACACAGACTAATATTTGCTGCTTTATTCAATTGTCTCTTAAATCAAGTAGGATAAATAAGTTGTACCCAAAACATCCATTATGTTGTCTTGTATGTTTATCTGTGTCATTATCCTTACTGGTGCTCTTCATTTCTTCATATAGATTCAAGTTACCGATCAGTTTCTTGTTATTTCAACATTTCATCCTTAGGAAATTTATCTATTTAGTATTTCTTGTAGGGATGGCTTGCTAGTTGCAAAGTTCCTCTTTTATATTGGAATATCATAATTTATTCTTAATTTTTAGAGGAAAGTTTTGCAGGGCACATAACTTCTTTAATGTTAGTGTTCTTCTTTTGGAAATTAGAATATATCAACCCACTATCAATGGTCCCTATATTTTCTGGGTCAGGATTTATAGTTTGTAAATTACAATGTTAATATTGTATTTGAATAAAAAGAGCTGGCTAAGTAGTGAATTGTTTATATGGTGAAAATCTTGAGGAATTGAAAACAGGTGAGCAGCTGAAATGATAAAATATGCTTTGGAGTTTCAAATCAGGAAAATAAATTTGCTTCCTCTTGTGTTAAGAGGATAAAGGATGTGTGTTTTGAGAGAAATGGGTAGGAAAAGAAAGAACTGTTAAATAACTATGATCTTGTTAAGTAAGTTAAGCTTCTGTGCTGTAATTGATTATAAAATAATTCAAGAAGATAAGCCAAAGGGTAACAATGACAAGAACAGCTTCTTGATTTAAAAAGTATATTTTCCAAGAGGAGGATAGGTTGTATAAATAGCATCTTGAGATTCATTTTGAGTGAGTTTGAATAAATAATACATAATGAAAGTACTTATTGAGAACAGATTATACATAATATAACTGTAAAAATGTCCCATGTGGTCTGGAAAAAAAAAGAATGTGAAAAAAATTACAAAACACATATATATGTATACATTAATTGTGTCTCTTTATTCTGTATTTTTGATATTTTAATATCTTGGGGACTCTGTAAGTGTGTTTTTCATATGCAAACCAACCAATCCACAGTGCATGGCCCCAACTACCTCTTTTATTGGGCTCTTACACTCTGGACTACTATCTTCCTTCCCTAATCATTCTAGGACCAGGTATTAGACAACTAGGGATGCTCAAAGTCCATGACAATTATTCAAATGAGCCAGTTCTAGGCTTGCTTACCTTGTCTAGCCCATTTCTTCTCAGAGAAACTAAAATAAAGGCTCTTGCACCTGTTTTCCCTCATTTACTCTGCTACTTGAATGATCCTGGTGCTTTTCTATGTGCCCCTGTGTGGTATGGAGTGTCTCCTGTCTCTAGGGACCTGTGAGGGAAAACATCTCTCCTTATGACAGTCATTTCTGTGTCTGCATGTCTTAAAATTCTGCTTTAAAAAAAATTACTGGGTACCCTAAAAATAATACACACACACACACACACACATATAATATATACACAGATATATATGTATATGTAAGTGTATGTGTCAACATATGCATATATATACACACATATATATGTATATAAGCTATGTGTGTATAATTTGTATATAATACTATGGTCCAATAAATAAGAGGTCAAAATTGAGATCTTTAGCTTGGAGTACATCATCTGTTCGCTTTGAGTATCCAGATTGCTGCGACAGCTTTTTCTTCTTGTTTGCATTTGAAATATGTCTGTCCTGCGGAAAAAAAAAAAATGCACATTCTCCATCAAAATGCTATTTAAAATCTGATGCTTATTGATACATATTTCTATATGAGAAATCTTTATGGAATATAATGGATAATACATGACTTTTAATATATCACTCAGTTGTTTATCTTTAAAAAAGAAACTATGTTAATTCACTTTGCTAGAAGATCTAAGTAATAAAAAAGGTGACTGTGACAGAATCCCTACCCTTGGGAAACTCAGCAGGATGTCAGACAAGAATATAAGTTATTAAGCAGGCCATGATAAGTGCACAAAGAGAGGTATAATGTGCTAGGAGGGATCATATGCTGTCCAGCTATGATGAATCCCAAGAGACAACAAGTAGAAAGTAATAAGATTTGAAATCAGCTTAGAATAAATAGTTAAACCTTGACAGGTAGCCCAATAGAAACAATAGCATTCAAACAGAGGCAGAAATGTGACCAATAATAAAAATAAAGAAAATATGGGCACAGGCTCGTTATGCTGCTGGCTTACTAGAATGTTAGTCAATGTTAAAGGAGAATTGGACGATGATTTTTGGGACAAGTGCCAAGTACAAACTGAAGAGGGCCTTGAAAGTCACAGCAAGCTGCCGGGAATGGTGGCTCACGCTTGTAATCCCAGCACTTTGGGAGGCCGAGGCGGGTGGATCATGAGGTCAGGAAAACGAGACCACGATGAAATCCTGTCTCTACTAAAAAAAAAAATTAGCCGGGGGTGGTGGCAGGCACCTGTAGTCCCAGCTACTCAGGAGTCTGAGGCAGGAGAGTGGTGTGAACCCAGGAGGCAGAGCTTGTAGTGAGCCGAGATCACACCACTGCACTCCAGCCTGGGCAACAGAGTGAGACTCCCTCTCAAAAAAAAAAAAGAAAGAAAAAAAGAAAGCCATAGCACGTTTTTGAAATTAAGAAAAATATCCTGGCTGGGCACGGTGGCTCAAACCTGTAAACCCAGTGTTTTGGAAGGTCGAGGCAGGCAGATCACTTGAGGTCAGGAGTTCAAGACCAGCCTGGCCAACATGGTGAAACCCCATTCCCGTGAAAAATACAAAAATTTGCCAGGCTTAGTAATGGGCAACTGTAATCCCAGTTACTCAGGAGGCGAGGTAGGGAGAATTGCATGAACCTGGGAAGTGGAGGTTACAGTGAACTGAGGTCACACCACTGCAGTACAGCCTGGATGACAGAGACTCAGACCCTGTCTAAAAAATAAATAAATAAAAAGAAAAAGAAAGAAAAAGAAAAATATCTTTATGTGGTTACTGTTTTAAGGATGATCAAATCTCACCCTGCTTAATTGTTATGATAAAATATCCTGCTTGATTTATGGCATTAAGGAGTTCACTACCTTTTTCTTGAGCCACTATGACCTTTGCCATGGGATTCTGCAGTGTGTTGCAGGTTACATTCTCTGGGAAATAGACGCTGGGGTGGAGATTAGAGCAGGAAGTGAATTAACAAATGCTCTTGGACTCAACACCTGTGGAATGTGATGACGAATATAAGTTATTAAGCGGCCATAATAAGTGCACAAAGAGAGGTATAATGTGCTTGGAGGGATCATATGCTGATCTGAAGCAGAATCAGACAGAAGGAGATGTTGAGCAGCAATGGAGTCTTCATGGAAATCTCAAATAACCTTATAGGGAGATCTGAAAATTGAATCACTTTTCAGAACTGTTCCCTGTTGGGGTTAAAGTGTCAGATTTTAATACTCCTGTGTAAACCAGTCATTAAATACTAGTTGCCCCAAGAAGGCATAATCTTTTCGAGGTGGCTGTCTTTTGCTGAGGCAACTATTAAACCAGGCTAACACTTGTGAGCTTCCTGCCAACAGCTCTCAGAACAACTGGGATAACTTGTCCTTCACTCCTAAAGGAGGAACTAAATAGCACATGATAGCATCTACCACGCAGTGTCCTCCACTCTAACTCTAGGCCCAGCCATCTGACATGATTTGGCCAATGGAAGTTAGTAAATGTGACAAAAACACAAGTTGGAAAAGCACTTGCATGATTGAGCTTGTCCTCTTATTTCTTCTACTCTGCAATTAATGTGAGAACAGGCCTGGGCTTGCATTCCAGAGATAAAAAGGTGGCTGATCCAAGTGCTACAAACTATCTCTGCTGAGATCATGCTAAATCAACACTCACTCAGCTGACCCCCGCAAGGCATGTGTGTGAGGCAAGAGCTACACGGTCACTTGCATGACCTGCAGTAGATGACTGCATGTTTGTTGTGTGCCATTGGGATTTTGTGATTGTTTGTTATTCGGCATTATTATTGTAGTAAATAACATATTAGCTAAATACAAAATATTATAATAATAAACTTTATATTTGAAAGGATTTTGATATAAATATTTCTATATGGATAATTTTATGGCTTATACGCCATTTCAAAGAGAGTCTTGTCTGAAGTAACGTACCTCAAAAATTGATCTGTGGATATTTGCTAATGGCAGATAGGAGCAAAAGGTATTACACTTGTCAACCAGGAGGTGTGCATTGCAGCATATCTGCTCCATATTTCTTCCTTGATAGAGGTCGAAGAATATATAAATCATGATACAATCAAATGAAAAGAATAGCATGCAGGTAAAAACCAAAAAGTTATTGCTTAAGTGTTCTACATTTTGTCTTGATGAGGAAACAGAAAGTTGATTTGATTAATTTATAAGTCATCAGTTTATATTTCACATTAGATATTCCTGAATTAAAAAAAAATAGACTTTAGGCTTTCTAGACAATTAACTCAATTATTAAGTAACAAGACTTATATTATTCCAGTCATTGCTATTCTTTTTTGTTTGTTTGTTTGTTTGTTTGTTTTTGAGACAAAGTCTCACTCTGTTGCCCACGTTGGAGTGCAGTGGCACGATCTCGGCTCACTGCAACCTCTACCTCCCGTGTCCAAGCGATTCTCGTGCCATAGCCTCCCTGAGTAGCTACGATTACAGGCGCCCACCACCACACCCACCTAATTTTTGTATTTTTAGTAGAGATGGGGTTTCACCATATTGGCCAGGCTGGTCTCAAAACTCCTGACTTCAGGTGATCCACCTGCCTTGGCTTCCCAAAAGTGTTGGGATTACAGGCATGAGCCACCGCGCCCAGCCTATTCTACTTTTAATCAGAATGTCAGATTTATTCTTTCTAGATTGGATAAAACGCATAACAGAACTTTGAAAAGTGTCATAGTTAGAAAGGCAATCAGAAAGCTAGTTTCAAGGACCACGTTTCTCAATTCAACTTTATCACTAAATTAAAGAAAAATCAGTTAATGCCAAAGTATCTGTCATCCCAATAGAATACTAAATAACTATTGGATACATGTATAATTATATTACCCTTTTTTGACTCAATTTCATTAGAGAAAGGATGAGTGTATTTCCCTCCATTTCAATGCAGGATAGTCAGGAGGTAGTGGTCAAATGATTTATTTATGAGTTACTTTACAGAAACTAAAATTATATGACAATGGTCTGGTTAAATCTTTAGTTTTTATGATTTGGACTATCTAAAATTAAATTAGCTCACAGCCTTTCATTCAGATACAGAGTATTATTTAATGTTTGAAGGTATTATTTCTATCATAAAAAGCAGTTTATCCACCTAGGATACTGAAGATTCCTTTCTAGAGTCCTAGAGCCTTTTTCCTTTCACCTAAGCCACTCAACCTCACATTAGTAGATGCAATTTCTTAAAATAGGCATGCCTATGTAAACCTCAGGCACAAATCTTAAAATATGAGAGAAAGCCAAATTTCTTTAACATAAAGACTCCATTTAGCCTCAATTTTTTTTATGTTTAATAGAGTCTAGTACTGTAAACTATTTTTTGGAACCTTTTGATGATAGTGATGGTGATAATGATTATGACAATCATGATCTTTTAGCAAATCACTTCATATAATTGACAGTTATACAAAATGAGAAGTTCTCATTACCCCATATAAAAAACAGAAATAGACTATTATCATAATTTTTTTTTTTTTTTTTTTTTTTTTTTTTTTTTTTTTTTTTTGAGACAGAGTCTCGTGCTGTGTCACCCAGGCTGGAGTGCAGTGGCGCGATCTCGGCTCACTGCAAGCTCCGCCTCCCAGGTTCACGCCATTCTCCTGCCTCAGCCTCCGAGTAGCTGGGACTACAGGCGCCCGCCACCACGCCCGGCTAGTTTTTTTTTTGTATTTTTAGTAGAGACGGGGTTTCACCATGTTAGCCAGGATGGTCTCGATCTGCTGACCTCGTGATCCACCCGCCTCGGCCTCCCAAAGTGCTGGGATTACAGGCTTGAGCCACCGCGCCCGGCCATCATAATTTTTTTTTTAAGGCCAGTTGATCAGTCACATAATGGTGTCACAAACACTTTTTTTTTCTAAAGCATTGGTTTTAAAAGCTGAACACTCTAATATTTCCTAAGTAGTAATAAATATTATATAGTGTAAAAGCCGTCAAAGTACTGGGTTAACATTTACCGATCACATTTAAATTTGATGAGCAATTTTTCTTTCTTTGTTAAATAAAAAAGTTTGCTCCTAATAATTATAGCCATATAATTACTGTAATATATTTTATTAATTATAAAATACAATAAATATACATATAAACACATATGTACATTTGTGTGTATTATGTATATATAAAAACCTTTAACTTTCATAATATTATAGGTAATTAAGAAAACAGTTACATTTTTGTAATCCGGAAGCCTTCATGTCAACGTTAGGTATCGACTATATACAACAGTGTTTTAGGGAATTCCTAAAAGAAATAGCCAATAAAAGCTGGACACGGTAGCTCACACTTGTAATCCCAGCACTTTCGGAGGCCAAGGAGGGCAGATCATGAGGTTAGCAGTTTGAGACCAGCCTTACCGACATGGTGAAACCCTGTCTCTACTAAAAACACAAAAATTAGCCAGGCGTGGTGGCACACACCTGTAATTACAGCTACTCAACAGGCTGAGGCAGGAGACTCACTTGAACCCAGGAGGCAGAGGTTTCAATGGGCTGAGATGGTGCCACTGCACTCCAGCGTGGGCGACAAAGCGAGACTCCAAAAAAAAAAAAAAAAGAAGGAAGGATGGTGGGAAGAAGTAAGGAAGGAAGGATGGAGGGAAGGAGGGAGGGAAGAAAGAATGAAAGAAAGAGAGAGAGGAAAGAAGGAAGGAAGGAAGGAAGGAAGGAAGGGAAGGAAGGGCCAATATTAAAAGATGCAAACTTTTTAATAAAGCCCTGTATAATCTTAGTAACATGGTTTGGCTGTGTCCCCACCAAATCTCATCTTGAATTGTAGCTCCCATAATTTGTATATGTTGTTGGAATGACCTGGTGGGAGATAATTGAATCATGCGGGCAGTTTTCTCCATACTGTTGTCCTAGTAATGACTAAGTCTCATAAGATCTGATGGTTTGATAAGGGGTTTCCCCTTTCACTTGGTTCTCATTCTCCTCTCTTGTCTGCCTCCATGTGAGACATGCCTTTCATCTTCTGCCATGATTGTGAGACCTCCCCAGACATGTGGAACTGTGAGTCCACTAAGCCTCTTCATTTTGTAAATTGCCCAGTCTTGGGTATGTCTTTATTACCAGCATGAATATGGACTAATGCAATAAATTGGTATCAGTAGAGTGGGGTGCTGCTGAAAAGATAACCCGAATATGTGGAAGCAACTTTGGAACTGGGTAACAGGCAGAGGTTAGAACAGTTTGGAAGGCTCAGAAGACAGGAACATGTGGGAACGTTTGGAACTCTCTAGAGACTTGTTGAATAGCTTTGACCAAAATGCTGATAATGATGATATGGACAATGAAATGTAGGCTAAGGTGGTCTCAAACGGACATGAGGAACTTGTTGGGGACTGGAGTAAAGGTGACTCCTGCTACGTTTTAGTAAAGAGACGGGAGGCATTTTGTCCCTGCCCTAGAGATTTTTTGGACTTTGAACTTGAGAGAGATGATTTAGGGCATCTTGCAGAAGCAATTTCTAAGGATCAAAACATTCAAGAGGTGACTTGGGTGTTGTTAAAGGAATTAAGTTTTAAAAGGGAAACAGAGCATAAAAGTTCAGAAAATTTTCAGCCTGACAATACAATAGAAAATTCCATTTTCTGAGGGGAAATTCAAGCCAGCTGCAGAAGTTTGCATTAGTAAAGAGGACCTGAATGTTAATCTCCAAGACAATGGAGAATATGTCTCTAGGACATGTCAGAGAACTTTGTGGCAGCCCCTCCCATCCTGGCCCAGAAGCCTAGCAGGAAAAAATAGTTTTCTGGTCTAGGTCCAGGATACCTCTGCTGAGTGCAGTCTAGGCACTTGGTGCCCTATCTCCCAGCTGTTCAGACCATTATTAAAAGGGCCTAAGGTACAGCTCAGGCTGTGACTTTGCAGGGTGCAAGCCCCAAGCCCTGGCAGCTTTCATGTGGTGTTGAGCCTACAAGTGCACAGATGTCAAGAATTGAGGTTTGGTAACCTCTGCCTAGATTTCAGAGGATTATGGAAATGCCTGCATGTCCAGGCCAAAGTTTGCTGCAGGGGTGGGGCACTCATGGACAACTTTGCTAGGGCAGTGAGGATAGGAAATGTGGGGTGGGTGCCCCCACAGAGTCCCCAGTGGGGCACTGCCTAATGGAGATTTGAAAAGAGGGCCAACATCCTCTAGACTCCAGAATGGTAGATCCACTGATAGCTTGCACCATGCACCTGGGAAAGCCAAAGATATTCAATGTCTGCCTGTGAAAGCAGCCTGGAGGGGCCCTATACCCTGGAAAGCCACAGAGGCAGAGCTGTGCAACACCATGGCAACTCACCTTTTTTATCAGTGTAACCTGGATGTTGGACATGGAGTCAAAGGAGATGATTTTGGAGTTTCAAGATTTGACGGCCCTGCTGGATTTTGGACTTGCATGGGGCCTGTAACCACTTTGCTTTGACCAATTTCTCCCATTTGGAATGGCTGTCTTTACCCAATGCCTGTACCTCCATTGTATCTGGGAAGTAACTGACTTGCTTTTGGTTTACAGGTTACAGGCTCATGGGTGGAAGGGACTTGCCTTATCCTGAATGAGACTTTGGGCTGTGGACTTTTGAGTCATTTTGAAATGAGTTAAGACTTTGTGGGACTGTTGGGAAGGCATGATTGGTTTTGAAATGTGAGGACATGAGATTTGGGAGGGGCCAGGGACAGAATGATATGGCTTTGCTGTGTCCCCTCCCAAATCTCATCTTGAACTGTAGCTCCAACAATTCCCATGTGTTGAGAGAGGAACCTGGTGGGAGACAATTGAATCATGGGGCAGTTTCCCCCATACTGTTGTCATTGATAGTGACTAAGTCGCACAAGATCTGGTGGTTCGCTAAAGCATTTTCCCTTTCACTTGGCTCTCATTCTCTCCTCTTGTCTGCTGCCATGTGAGACATGTCTTTTACCTTCTCCCATGACTGTGAGGCCTCCCCAGCCATGTGGAACTGAGAGTCCTTGAAACCTCTTTCTCTTGTAAATTGCCCAGTCTCAGATATGGCTTTGTCAGCAGTGTGAAAATGGCGTAATATACTTAGCCTCCTATCTCTGCAGCCTCACTTATGCCAGCTTCACTCTAAGCGCCAGTCAAATCCTTTAGCCCACCAAACTGATTCCAATCCCTAGCCTTTCCCATGCTACATGTATAATGATCTTTCCATTCCTTGGGTTCTAGCTTGAAGTATCATCTCTTTGGAGAAGGCTTCTCTACCATCCTTATCTAAATGCTATCTTCTCCCACCTCATCTGCCAGATAGTTTGCTTATTCACAGTACTACTAACCAAAATTCTCAATTCTTTGCTTTCTATCACTTGTTTCTTCTACTAGAACTATAAATTTAGTGCTGCAATAGCAATGACAAGTATATTAGTGCATAATAGATGCTCATTAAATGTTTGGAGAATGATTGGAAAATAAGAAAGAAAGGAAGGAAAAGGGGAAGGATTAAATGAAGAAATGAAAAAAAAATAAGGTTAGATATAAAATCTCCTAGTGAAGACCTGGTGCATTGGCTTACACCTGTAATCCTAGCACTTTGGAAGGCTGAGGCTGGCGGATCACTTGAGGTCAAAAACTTGAGACAAGACTGGCCAATAGGGCAAAATCTCATCTCTACAAAAAATACGAAAAATTAGCCAGGCGTGATGACATGCATCTGTAATTCCAGCGACTCAGGAGGCTGAGGCAAGAGAATCACTTGAACCCAGGAGGCAGAGGTTGCAGTGAATTGAGATCACGTAACTGTACTCCAGCCTGGGTGACAGAGCGAGACTCTGTTTCCAAAAGCAAAAGAGAAAAAAGAAAATCTCCCAGTTAACACTAAGTGAAACAATTGCAAACATTTCTTAATCTATTATTTTCCAGAAAATAATTCATAGAAAATTAAGTGTAAGAGAAAAATGTGTATGACAATACAATAAATTTATACTTGAGTTAAAGAGAAAACATTTCAAGGACAAATTGATCTCTGAACCATGGTACTTCAGCAACCCCTTTTTTGGAAAACCTGTTGTAAACTCTTCTCCTGGACTCGGTATTCACCTATTCACCTGGTCCATTTCACCTTTTGAATGAATCAACTCAATTAATTCTTCAGTCACATCACAGCCACCAATTCACTCCCAACTATTAACTTTATCATTTTCTCTCCATAAATCAATCTACTCATGTCCTTCTGTCTCTATTTGATCAGTTTGGATTCATTGATCCATCTTTATGAACAGTGTTTGTCTACTCTACACACCTGGGAAAGGCGCACTCTACATAATGCCATGTCTCTGTTTACTCTGTGCTTGTCCTGTGTAGCTGAATACCGTTGGTGAACAGCCACAACTATGCTGAGAATTTTTTATTTTAATTCATGGAATTTTAATATTAAATGACTTCTTACTATGGGTTAGCATTGCTACAACACTTCCCCAGTACGTTTGCTTTGTCTGTTTTCCAAAAGATATTTTCCATGCCTCTTTTTCTCTCCTAAAAATTCACTGGCCATCTCCTCCTTCCTTATTCCTAAATGAAAACCTTGCTTCCTATCTTATTAAGAAAAATAATTTTAAAAAATCAAACTCAAACTCCCTTACCTTCCCTGAAATCTATTAACACATCTGAATCTGTGCCTATACTTTCTCCCTTTCCTCTTTTTCCATGGATAACTTTGAATTGATGATTTTCCACACTTCTATTAATGGCTGACCTGTTTACTTATTCTAAAGATCTCATCCCTTTTTACCCTATCTAAGCTTTGCTTCCAGAATTAATTTCTTTTTTTTTTCACATAGCCAACTTCTCTCTCTCTCTCTCTCTCTCTCTCTCTCTCTCAGAATTCTGGAAACAGAGAATCAATGACACCCTATTTGTTATAATCATTATTTGACTAATTATTATCTTTAGATATCATCTAATTTCTCTGCTCCCATTCACTAAAACAAAACAAAACAAAACAAAAAACTTATTGAAAGAGTTTTCCCTGGTTATTGTCTTTACCTTGTATCTTTAAGGGTTCAAAAAGGGAAGCAGATCTGGTAGAGAGAGAAAAAGAAAGGAACAGTGTGTGTGAGAGAGAGATGGAGGGGGAGAGTGAGAGAGACAGAGAGAGAGAGAGATGATCTGTTACAGTGACTTGACTAACTCAATTATAAAAACCAACTAGGTTGTCTCTCTAAGGCTGCTATCTCCATACTGGAACATGAAATCCGCAGGGGAGTCAATCAGGAAGAGAAGGTTATGAGCAGGGTGGAACTTAGAAGCATAAGCTAGAAACCCACAAAAACACACCGAATTCTGTGTGGTTTCTTGTTGCCTTTGTTTTTGGTGACAAGGATGAACTGCAGAAACTGGAGCCCTTTGTCACAGAGCTAAACATATACACCTGGTCGCAGAAACTGAAGAAGGATACAGGGAAAAGTGGAATGATTGCAGGCCCAGCTGCTGCTTCAGAGCAAAGAGGTGACTCAGCAGATCTGCAATAAGTCTGTGAACTACAAAATGACCATTGTTTCTCTTCTGCCTTTCAAATCTTCCAAGAATATCCCTTGCTGATCACTCTAATGAAAACATGCAATAGAAGATATTCTGGGAAATATTAATTTCCCAGAAATTCTGGGAAACTAGTTTGACATATTGCAAAGCCATCACAATGCTCTATGTACTAATACCTTCAATTATAGTACACAGATTAGGCTCCTCACCTAGCACTACTTTGAGGCTGATTTCTGTTCTTATTTTATAAGATCTCTTAGAAGTTTTTTTGTGTAGTTATTGTTAGAAGCAATTAATTACAATTGAAATTTTGGAGGATGTGTGGGGATTAGGTTTCTTGCTGAAACTAGTAATTTCCCTCCCTATGGAAGGATAAATGACTGCCAGAGAGAAATTTTCAGACAGTTGTAACAGAGTTACAATTTTCATCTAAGGCAAGCTGGAAAGCAATGTGGGCCCTTTATTATTATCTTCCCAGGAATATACTAGGATGATACACAAGTACATTCTAGAAAAACAAAAGAATTGATATATCATACTTCCTATTGGAATTCAAATACTGGCCAATCCTGACAGCTGTTCCTAATAGACAATGGATTGTGACTAAAGCCAGAGTCATATGCCTCCCTTAAATTCAATACAAAAACAAATTGAGGCTAAAATTGCTATTCAGATACTGCTAGCAGTTGGTATAAAGTTATTTATCAAAAGTTTCTTAGATAATATTTCAAAATGAGCTAAGGAAAATTATAAATATTGAAAGGAAGGGGATATATTAAATTTGTACAAGGAAGTCTTCACAGAGAAATTATAATTACAAAGGAATATCTGTTAAATGAAGGCAATGGAAAGCTAACGACTTATGGATCAAACAATACTTAACCAAGAGTGCATAAAATATTTCATATCATTTCTCTTTAATGGAAGTGTCTTTTTATATTCTTATATATTACTTGAATTTTGAAAGTGTACATTATTTTTCACTTAAAATATTAATTTTATTTCTAGACTATGTAGTTCAGAAGAAAATAGATGTAACAAAACTTAGATAAGACTAAATTTTGTGTGTGTGTGTGTGTGTTTGTGATGTATTAATACTCACTATGGGTTATGCTGTAGCCAATAAAATACAATATATATTACTTATACTAACCTGGAAATATGCTACATCATATTTATTGCTGGCAAATATGTGTAGCATTTTCCTATTTTCTTGTAAAAGATGTATACATTAGGTCCATGTATATTAAAGTTTTAGCCGAAGTGTTAGGAATGTCAGAGAGAGATTAACTGAAAACAACATAAGATTATGAAAGTAAATAACAAATTTATTAATTTATATAATTTATAATATAAACTTAATATCTCAAAATAACTTGTAATTATAAATTAATAATAAAATAAGCAATTCATTGTCTTCATTTGTAAAAAGTCGGCATTCTTTGTAAAAGATCTTGGTCTATGTTTTCCAGTTGCGTTAGACTTGCATGGACCCATGGGATTTATTAACGAGCCTCCAAACTAAGCAGGAAGTGCATTCACTTGGGATTCTGGGAGAAAATCACCATCCTGAAAGAATTTGGTGGGAGTGAACTGCAGAGCCTGCAAGTCAAATTGGCTGTAGGTGCATTATGTTGCCCACCTGAACTCTCTCTTAGTTACTCCCACCATTCTCACAATCACCACACGTGAGCACCTATGTGGAGGGGCAAGGAAAATTACCTCTATGATGTGGAATCCATTGCTGAATAAGCTGTTGATGAATATCAGGTGTGTCTAGTTATCCAGCAGGTACTTGTAGTTAGAAATTTGCTGAGGTCATCTGTAAAATTCACACCACAGCAGCTTACAATAACATACATTTATTATCTTACCGTTTTCTTAGGCTGGATTCCAGGTGCAGCTTAGATGGGTCCTTTGCTCAGAATCTCAGAGGACTGCAATCTATCAAAATTTGGCCAGGATCCATTTTTTCTGAATTTCAGGGACTTCTTCCAAGTTCATGTGGCCATCGGCAAAATTCAATTTTCTTTTAGCTGTAGGCTGAGGTCCCTGTTTTCTTGATGACTGTCATTTCCGGACCACTCTCAACTTCTAAAAGCCACTTGCAGCTCTTACTAAATGACTCTGATATTTCCACAACATGGTAGCTTAATTTTTCAAAGCCAATGGGAGAATCTCCATCAAGTCTACTAGGATACAGTCTTATAACGTGTAATAAAATCATGGGAGTGATTAGTCCATCACCTTTGTCATATTCTGTTGACTAGAAACCAGTCACATGTTCTGCAGCATTCAAGGGGAGAAGATTATGCAGGGCATGGCTCACTGGGTGTCACCCTGGAGAGTGGCATGTGACTGAGATCAACAGTGTTTAACGCAGCATTAGGAGGATTATAGCTAAAGCATATTATGTTTTAATTTTATGCGAGTGACAACATGTTTTAGCCTCACACAAACATCTTTCATTTTTATCCCTACACAAACATCTTACAAAATTCACTGGTACTTATAGCAGGAAAATTACTTTCCCTGAGACAATCTGGAGAGGTCTACATTATACTCAAGCAACATATAAAAATAATCTTGGGAATTATGGAAATGTTTGAGAGAAAATATCCAAAGCAAGACTGGACTTCATTTTATAGACATATCCACACACACACACACAAACACACACAAAGAATGAGATTTTGGAGAGTAGGAGTGTTCTCTCCCTTTTGCTTTATATGTGTAAGAATTAAATATTTTCAATGAATATATACTATTTCCTAATAAATTAATCATTTTTCATGTTTATCATACATCAATATTTGTTAAATCATTTTGTAGAAATGTTGGCAGTTCCTTATTCTCTGCATTTAGTGCCTTCTCCCCCTGGTTATGATAATTGTCTCTTTACCTTGCTGTTCCTTTCTTTACTTCACTGTCTTCTGAAATATATCATGAATTTTTATACCATACTCTGATAATTAATTTTATGTATAAACTTGATTGGATCAGGGGATGCTCAAATATCTGGTTAAACACTATTTCTGGGTTTATCTGTGAGGGTGTTTCTGGAAGGCATTAGTAATCAACTCAGTAGCCTCCGTAGATTGCTCTCCCCAGTGTGGGTGGGAATCATACAATCTGTTGAAGGAATGAATAGAACAAAAGTCAAACAAAAGAGAATTCTCCACACTTTTTTTTTTTTTTTTTTCCTCATCAAACATTTCATCTCATCTTTTTCTGCCCTTGGACTGGGATTTAAACCATCAACTTCCAGGTTCTCAGATCTTTGGCCTCTGACTCAACACCACCAGCTTGCAGGCAGCAAATGTTAGAATTTCTCAGCCTCAATAATCACATGAGCTAATTTCTTATAATAAATCTCCTGTTATACACATATAAAGAAGATAATAGATATGTGTTCATTTTAGTGGTTCGGTTTCTCTGGAGACTCGTGACTAGTAAATACATTTACAGAGATCTACATCTCTCTCTTTTTTTTTTTTTTAATATACTTTACGTTCTAGGGTACATGTGCACAATGTGTAGGTTTGTTACATATGTATACATGTGCCATATAGGTGTGCTGCACCCATCAACTCATCAGTACCCATCGACTCGTCATTTACATCAGGTATAACTCCCAATGATATCCCTCCCCTCTCCCCCCACCCCACAATAGGCCCCGGTGTGTGATGTTCCCCTTTCCGTGTCCAAGGGATCTCATTGTTCAATTCTCACCTATGAGTGAGAACATGCGGTGTTTGGTTTTCTGTTCTTGCGATAGTTTGCTGAGAATGATGGTGTACAGCTGCATCCATGTCCCTACAAAGGACATGAACTCATCCTTTTTTATGGCTGCATAGTATTCCATGGTGTATATGTGCCACATTTTCTTAATCCTGTCTGTCACTGATGGACATTTGTGTTGATTCCAAGTCTTTGCTATTGTGAATAGTGCCACAATAAACATACATGTGCATGTGTCTTCACAGCAGCATGATTTATAATCCTTTGAGTATATACGCAGTAATGCGATGGCTGGGTCATATGGTATTTCTAGTTCTAGATGCTTGAGGAATCGCCATACTGTTTTCCACAACGGTTGAACTAGTTTACAATCCCACCAACCGTGAAAAAGTGTTCCTATTTCTCCACATCCTCTTCAGCACCTGTTGTTTCCTGATTTTTGTAATGATTGTCATTCTAACTAGTCTAAGATGGTATCTCATTGTGGCTTTGATTTGCATTTCCCTGATGGCCAGAGATGATGAGAATTTTTCATGTATCTGTTGGCTGTATGAATGTCTTCTTTTGAGAAATGTCTGTTCATGCCCATTTTTTGATGGGGTTGTTTGTTTTTTTCTTGTAAATTTGTTTGAGTTCTTTGTAGGTTCTGGATATTAGCCCTTTGTCAGATGAGTAGATTGCAAAAATTTTCTCCCATTCTGTAGGTTGCCTGTTCACTCTGATGGTAGTTTCTTTTGCTGTGCAGAAGCTCTTTAGTTTAATTAGAACCCATTTGTCAATTTTGACTTTTGTTGCTGTTGCTTTTGGTGTTTTAGACGTGAAGTCCTTGCCCATGCCTATGTCCTGAATGGTATTACCTAGGTTTTCTTCTGGGGTTTTTATGGTTTCAGGTCTAACATTTAAGTCTCTAATCCATCTTGAATTAATTTTTGTATAAGGAGTAAGGAAAGGATCCAGTTTCAGCTTTCTACTTATGGCTAGCCAATTTTCCCAGCACCATTTATTAAATAGGGAATCCTATCCCTATTTCTTGTTTTTGTCAGGTTTGTCAAAGATCAGATGGCTGTAGATGTGTGGTATTATTTCAGAGTGCTCTGTTCTGTTCCATTGGTCTATATCTCTGTTTTTGTACCAGTATCATGCTGTTTTGGTTACTGTAGCCTTGTAGTATAGTTTGAAGTCAGGTAGTGTGATGTCTCCAGCTTTGTTCTTTTGACTTAGGATTGTCTTGGCAATGCAGGCTCTTTTTTGGTTCCATATGAACTTTAAAGCAGTTTTTTCCAATTCTGTGAAGAAAGTCATTGGTAGCTTGATGGGGATGGCATTGAATTTATAAATTATCTTGGACAGTATGACCATTTTCACGATATTGATTCTTCCTATCCATGAGCATGATATGTTCTTCCATTTGCTTGTGTCCTCTTTTATTTCACTGAGCACTGGTTTGTAGTTCTCCTTGAAGAAGTCCTTTACATCCCTTGTAAGTTGGATTCCTAGGTATTTTATTCCCTTTGAAGCTATTGTGAATGGGAGTTCATTCATGATTTGGCTCTCTGTTTGTATGTTACTGGTGTATAAGAATGCTTGTGATTTTCGCACATTAATTTTGTATCCTGAGACTTTGCTGAAGTTGCTTATCAACTTAAGGAGATTTTGGGCTGAGATGGGCTTTTCTAAATATAAAATCATGTCATCTGCAAACAGGGACAATTTGACTTCTTTTCCTAACAGAATACCCTTGCTTTCTTTCTCTTGCTTGATTGCCCTAGCCAGAACTTCCAACACTATGTTGAAGAGGAGTGGTGAGAGAGGGCATCCCTGTCTTGTGCCAGTTTTCAAAGGGAATTTTTCCAGTTTTTGCCCATTCAGTATGATATTGGCTGTGGGTTTGTCATAAATAGCTCTTATTATTTTGAAAAATGTTTCATCAATACCGAATTTATTGAGAGTTTTTAGCATGAAGGGCTGTTGAATTTTGTCAAAGGCCTTTTCTACATCTATTGAGATAATCATGTGGTTTTTGTCTTTGGTCCTGTTTATATGCTGGATTATGTTTATTGATTTGCATATGTTGAACCATCCTTGCATCCCAGGGATGAAGCCCACTTGATCATGGTGGATAAGCTTTTTGATGTACTGCTGGATTCGGTTTACCAGTATTTTATTGAGGATTTTTGCATCAATGTTCATCAGGGATATTGGTCTAAAATTCTCTTTTTTTTGTTGTATCTCTGTCAGGCTTTGGTATCAGGATGATGTTGACCTTGTAAAATGAGTTAGGGAGGATTCCCTCTTTTTCTATTGATTGGAATAGTTTCAGAAGGAATGGTACCAGCTCCACCTTGTACCTCTGGTAGAATTTGTCTGTGAACCTGTCTGGTCCTAGACTTTTTCTGGTTGATAGGCTATTAATTATTGCCTCAATTTCAGAGTCTGCTATTGTCTATTCAGGGATTCAACTTCTTCCTGGTTTAGTCTTAGGAGAGTGTAAGTGTCCAGGAAATTATCTATTTCTTCTAGATTTTCTAGTTTATTTGCATAGAAGTGTTTATAGTACTCTCTGATGGTAGTTTGTATTTCTGTGGGGTCGGTGGTGATATCCCCTTTATCATTTTTTATTGTGTCTATTTGATTCTTCTGTCTTTTCTTCTTTATTAGTCTTGCTAGTGGTCTATCAATTTTGTTGATCTTTTCAAAAAACCAGCTCCTGGATTCATTGATTTTTTGGAGGGTTTTTTGTGTCTCTATCTCCTTCAGTTCTGCTCTGATCTTAGTTATTTCTTGCCTTCTGCTAGCTTTTGAATATGTTTTCTCTTGCTTCACTAGTTATTTTATTGTGATGTTAGGGTGTCAATTTTAGATCTTTCCAGCTTTCTCTTGTGGGCATTTAGTGCTATAAATTTCCCTCTACACACTGCTTTAAACGTGTCCCAGAGATTCTGGTATGTTGTATCTTGGTTCTCATTGGTTTCAAAGAACATATTTATTTCTGCTTTCATTTTGTTATGAACCCAGTAATCAGTCAGGAGCAGGTTGTTCAGTTTCCATGTAGTTGAGCAGTTTTGTTTTGTTTTGTTTTGTTTTGAGACAGAGTCTCGCTCTGTCGCCCAGGCTGGAGTGCAGTGGCCGTATCTCAGCTCACTTTTGATTGAGTTTCTTAGTCCTGAGTTCTAGTTTGATTGCACGGTCGTCTGAGAGAGAGTTTGTTATAATTTCTGTTCTTTTACATTTGCTGAGGTGTGCTTTACTTCCAACAATGTGGTCAATTTTGGAATAAGTGTGATGTGGTGCTGAGAAGAATGTATATTCTGTTGATTTAGTGTGGAGAGTTCTGTAGATGTCTATTAGGTTCGCTTGGTGCAGAGTTGAGTTCAATTCCTGGATATCCTTGTTAACTTTCTGTCTCATTGATCTGTCTAATGTTGACAGTGCGGTGTTGAAGTCTCCCATTATTATTGTATGGGAGTCCAAGTCTCTTTGTAAGTCTCTAAGGCCTTGCTTTATGAATCTGGATGCTCCTGTATTGCATGCATATATATTTAGGATAGTTAGCTCATCTTGTTTAATTCATCCCTTTACCATTATGTGATGGCCTTCTTTGTCTCTTTTGATCTTTGTTGGTTTAAAGTCTGTTTTATCAGAGACTATGATTGCCACTCCTGCCTTCTTTTATTTTCCATTTGCTTGGTAGATCTTTCTCCATCCCTTTTTTTTTGAGCATATGTGTGAACTTGATCCTGTCATTATGATATTAGCTGGTTATTTTGCTCGTTAGTTGATGCCATTTCTTCCAAGCATCGATGGACTTTACATTTTGACATGTTTTTGCAATGGCTGGTATCTGTTGTTCCTCTCCATGTTTAGTGCTTCCTTCAGGATCTCTTGTAGGGCAGGCCTGATGGTGACAAAATCTCTAAGCATTTGCTTGTCTGTAAAGGATTTTATTTCTCCTTCACTTATGAAACTTAGTTTGGCTGGATATGAAATTCTGGGTTGAAAATTCTTTTCTGTAAGAATGTTGAATATTGGCCCCCACTCTTTTCTGGCTTGGAGAGTTTCTGCCGAGAGATCTACTGTTAGTCTGATGGGCTTCCCTTCGTGGGTAACCCAACCTTTCTCTCTGGCTGCCCTTAACACTTTTTCCTTCATTTCAACTTTGGTGAATCTGACAATTATGTGTCTTGGAGTTGCTCTTCTCGAGGAGTATCTTTGTGGCATTCTCTGTATTTCCTGAATTTGAATGTTGGCCTGCCCTACTAGGTTGGGGAAGTTCTCCTGGATGAAATTCTAAAGAGTGTTTTCCAACTTGGTTCCATTTCCCCCTCACTTTCAGGCACACAAATGAGATGCAGATTTTGTCTTTTCACATAATCCCATATTTCTTGGAGACTTTGTTCATTTATTTTTCCTCTTTTTTCTATAGACTTCTCCTCTTGCTTCATTTCATTCATTTGATCTTCAATCATTGATATTCTTTCTTCCAGTTGATCGAGTCAGTTACTGAAGCTTGTGCATTTGTTGCGTAATTCTTGTGTCATGGTTTTCATCTCTATCAATTCGTGTATGACCTTCTCTGCATTCATTATTCTAGTTATCCATTCTTCCATTCTTTTTTCAAGATTTTTAGTTTCTTTCCATTGGGTAAGTAGTTCCTCCTTTAGCTTTGAGAAGTTTGATCGACCGAAGCCTTCTTCTCTCAACTCCTCAAAGTCATTCTCTGTCCAGCTTTGATCTGTTGCTGGCGATGAGCTGTGTTCCTTTGGAGGGGGAGATGCGCTCTGATTTTTTGAATTTCCAGCTTTTCTGAACTGCTTTTTCCCCATCTTTGTAGTTTTATCTGCTTTGATCTTTGATGATGGTGAGGTACTGATGGGGTTTTGGTGTGGGTGTCCTTTCTGTTTGTTAGTTTTCCTTCTAACAGTCAGGACCCTCAGCTGCAGGTCTGTTGGAGTTTGCTTGAGGTCCACTCCAGACCCTGTTTGCCTGGGTATCAGCAGCAGAGGCTGCAGAAGAGAGAATATTGCTGAACAGCGAGTGTTGCTGTCTGATTCTTGCTCTGGAAACTTCTTCTCAGAGGTGTGCCCAGCCATGTGAGGTGTGAGGTGTCGGTCTGCACCTAGTGGGGAATGTCTCCCAGTTAGGTTACTCAAGGGTCAGGGACCCACTTGAGCTTGCAGTCTATCCGTTCTCAGATCTCAACCTCCATGCTGGGAGACCTACTGCTCTCTTCAAAGCTGTCAGACAGGGTCATTTACATTTGCAGAGGTTTCTGTTGCTTTTTTTTTTTAGCTATGCCGTGTCCCCAGAGGTGGAGTCTACAGAGGCAGGCAGGACTCCTTGAGCTGTGGTGGCCTCCACCCAGTTCGAGCTTCCCTGAGGCTGTTTACCTACTTAAGCCTCAGCAATGGTGGGCACCCCTCCCCCAGCCTCGCTGCCGCCTTGCAGTTTGATCTCAGACTGCTGTGCTAGCAATGAGGGAGACTCCGTGGACATGGGACCCTCTGGGCCAGGTGTGGGATATAATCTCCTGGTGTACCATTTGCTAAGACCCTTGGTAAAGCGCAGTATTAGGGTGGGAGTTACCCAATTTTCCAGGTGTTGTGTGTCTCAGTTTCCCTTGGCTAGGAAAAGGAATTCCCTTCCCCCTTGCGCTTCCTAGGTGAGGCGATGCCTTGCCCTGCTTCAGCTCTCGCTGGTCAGGCTGCACCTGCTGACCAGCACTGATTGTCCAGCATTCCCCAGTGAGATGAACCCAGTACCTCAGTTGAAAATGCAGAAATCACCTGTCTTCTGTATTGCTCGCCCTGGGAGCTAGAAGCTGGAGCTGTTCCTATTCATCCATCTTGCTCCGGGACTACGTATCTCTTTTGGCTTCTAACACCACATGTATTGGAAAATGAACTAAGAGAGATTTACTTAGATATTTTATGAACTCTGAAGTTATTGGTTGGTTTCTTTGTTTTTACCTGTGAGAGAGGATGCTGGTTAAAAAATTAAAAAAAAAACAAAACACTAGAGTAATGATTGAATCATATTATAACCCCAAATATATAATGTCACTCAGTGGCTTAGCTGAATTCAGCACAAATGGAAACTGACTTTCATTGTAAGACTTTATGCTAAATAATAAGAATGCATATATTACAATGTTTATGATGTGATTTGTATTTTTATTAACAATCATAATTTAGTCACCATTTATTGAGTCTATTCTATAGACAAAGCACTATACTAAGCATGTACATAACCTGTATATCCTTATCCTCACAAAAGCCATATAAAGTATCCTCCCAGTATTTAGTAAAATGTTCTGCATTACTGGCTTAAAAACTGCAGAGCCTACATTTAAACACAGGCCTCTCTTACTTTTGAATCAATTCTGAAATTTTTCCTGACTCACCGTGACCTATTAGTAAATTTATATGTGTTCTCTGTCCCTGGCTCTTGACACAGAACTCCTAAAACCCTTTTAATTTCCTAGGTGATATGGGTATAGAAATGGCAAAGAGCTCCTAAGTACTTTGAAATTTTCTGGGTAATTGGAGCATTTTTTTGTTCTAATGAGGTGGATTGCTTCAAGATGGGGGCTGGCCACCAGAAAGATCAAGCTATGATTAGAAGCTTCAAACTTTCAGCCCTACCTCAGAGTCCTGCATGGGAAAGACAGAGGGGCAAGAGCTTGAGTTAAGAATCAGTTGTGCCTACATCGTAGAAACTCCATTAAGTCCCTAAAATATTGGAATTTGACTTCCAGGTTGGTGAACATATCTTTGTGCCCGGAGTGTGCTACATTTCCACAGGGACAGAGCTCCTGTGGCCAGGACCCTTCTGGATCTTGCCCTCTGAATTTCTTCATCTGGAGTCATCTGTACCCCTTGTCATATCCTTAATAATAAATCACTAAATATAAAGAGGTGTTTTCCTTAATTGTGTGAGCCATCATAGCTCGAAAATTATTGAACCTGAGAAAGGGTGTCATAGGAACTCTCAAGTTGTAGCCAAGTCAGAGAGAAGTGTGGCTAATTTGGGGACTTATCATTTGGCGATTGGCATCTGAAGTAGGGGGCAGTCTTGTGAGACTGAGCCTTTAACCTTCAGGGTCTGCAGAAACTCTAGGTAGTTAGTGTCATAATTGAATTGTAGGACACCCAGTTGATGTCTGAAGAGTTAGATAATTGGTTTGTGTAGTTAAAACCCCATACAATTTTGTGTCATAAGTGTTGTGTGGGTACAGACAAAAATAGTATTTTTTTTATTTTCACTTACATTAATGTGCATGAGAAAATATTGAAATATTCCTATATTTTATAAACTCTAAAATACTATTTGATCCATGAGTCTCTTAAATCCTATAATATCATATTACAATAACTCAGGATATCAATATAATTAAAGAACAGGCTTCAATGAGGTTCAAACATGGTATCTACTTCCTTATTAATTAAGTAGCCTATTTGCATATGTGATAAATAATCCAGTTAAAAGGCAGTTTAAACTGAAAAAACACATTGCCCACGCTGTAATGTAACCCTTTCTACTCAGTAAAGGTATGACCAACTTAACCTTTGGTGTTTCCTTCCTAAATATTTCTTCAGAAATCTAGGTTATATCAAGATGTAATTATTATTTACTGTTTGTTTTTCCTATTTTATGCACTTTATCTCCAAATTTTTAGTCATGTTTTTACACTACAATATCACATAAATAATTGTAACCTAGCTAAATACATTAAATCTCCTAACTAGTGTAAATCTTAGAAATCACCTCATCTAAATATTTTATTTTATAGAAGCAAGGGGTTATGGGAATAATAGAGTAATTTGGGAAATCATGACCACAGCGGAAAAGAACTGGGTGATTCACAGTACAAGGAGGCAATATGCCATGGTTAAGAGAACTAACTTTGAAATTGGAATGATGTGAGTTCTAGTCACAGTCCAACACTTGGCATTTGTTCAACCTGGAACAAAGAATATTTTTTCCTCATATTTCTGCCTCACTGAGTTGTAAAAGGTTTAGAATAATGCTTTGCACATAGCAGACATTCTGCTCTGGTAACTATAGGAATGCATTATTGAAATAGTTACGGGTAATGGAAAATAAGTTGTTCCAGGTAATTTCCACTTGCCACATATGTTAAGGTATACCCTCAGATATCACCATTTTCCTGGCCACTCTGACAGAATATCTTTTAATAGCTTTCAGTAACTTCCCCTTGTTTGATTTCTTATTTGCAATAATTCACCCACTCATTTTTTTTTTAGTGCTTAGTGAGGAATTATTATGTATCGGGCCTTTTTTCCAGATTCTATGAATATTTATTAGGTCAAAACATTGGAACTTCTTGCTATTTAACTCTTTTCTGTCTTCAAGGAGGTAGGATTTTATAGAAAAAAAGCTACAGGTTCTTTTGTCCTTTGGCTTCTGGTGAGGTTGGCCAATGAGAAGTATCAGCCACTTACCGGGAATGGCAGAGGTGAAAGGTAGGGGGGTATTTTGAGAGTTTTCTTTCTGCTGAAGAGCAGTTAACTGCATTTAGGCAATTACTCCCTCCAGTTAGCCTTGCAGGCTTATGCATGGTGACAGGTCCCACTGTGTTTTACTACCCCATATTGATTTTCATTAACCATGTCCACATTTTTTGTATGGTCTCTTACATAACCTATTTGAGTAGGCCATCTGTATTCAGCTGAGACCTTGATGTACACACTTTAATCCTGAAAGTTGAATTCTCTTCTATGCCATGAGATCACTCTTGGGTAGGGTCCTCTGAGCATCTAGGACCCAGTGCATCAGAGGAATGACCAATATACATCCAGCTATGAGCTACTAAATGGGAAATACTAGGAACAGGAACATGCTTTATGTACCTTTATATCCCCACAGTGCTTTGTGTTTCTAAAACTTATGTGCTAAAACTTACGTAAAACTGATTTTATAGTTGTGTTAACTTGTACCCCTCAAATTTAGCTTGCTATTTTCCCTTCCTAATGAACTTTTTATCACCAATTCTTCAGTTTCATTAAAGATTCCCCGAGTAACTCAGACAGGTTATGTTATAGTAGCTTTTAGTAACATTCTCTGTTTATTAGAATAATATATTCACTAATGTAAAGAATAATGAGCCATTCCTATGTGTCATGCAATTTTCCAGGTTCTTGGATATAAATAAGGACAAAACATGGGAGCTGTATTTTAATAGAAAATAAACAAGTCACCAAATGCATAAACAAGATAGTTTCAGATTGCTACATAACCAAGAAGAAAAAAAACAGTGATATGGAAGAGATAATTGTGATAATTACCATAAAATAATTCTCAATTTGATATGATAGAGAGTAAAACATTGGGTATGTGTGGAGCAGTAGTGTAGACCATTTCATAACACCACTCCATATGTATTTATATATGTATTATGGAGGGTTGTGTGCACCCCCTCCTCCTCCAAAGTTCATATGTTGAAGTTCTAATCCCATTGCGACGGTATTAGGAGGTGGGGCCTTTAAAAAGTGGTTAGGTCTAAAATAAATCAGATGAGGAGGAGAGAGAAATTTCTCTGTCTCTCCATATGCACACGGTGAGGAGAGGCCATGTTGAGCACACAGTAAGAAGGTGGCTACCTAGAAGCCAGGAAACAGGCGCTCACCAAGAACCAAATCTGCTGACACCTTGAGCTTAGACTTTACAGCATCCAAAATGGAAAGAAATACGAGTCTGTTGTTTAAGTCACTCAGTCTATGGTATTTGATATAGCAGCCAGAATTGATTAAGATACGGGGTAGTTTAGGTAAAGTATCAGGGAGAACAACTCTAAACACGTAACATTTAAATTAACAACTCAAATGTGAGTCAGAGCCTGCCATGCAACAAAGCTAAAAAAGAGTTACATTTCATCCAAAGAGACAAATGCAAAGTCCCAGAAGAGGGGAAAAGCTTGGGATGTGCCAGAATGGAAAAAGCACCCATATATATTGGAAAAAGCAACCATATACCCATATAGGTAGAACATAATAAGTGAGCCCATGAAAGGAATTATAGAACCACATGAACCAGATCATGTTGGGCTTTGTACTCCATAGTTAGAAATTCTAATTTTATTGTTAGTATAATGGTACGTCATGGATATATTTACAATGGAGAATTATATAATTTCAGCTAGGTTTTATTTTAAGCTGGTAAGAATTAGGAGGCTATTACCATTATCCATGAGAGAGGTCTAAGTGGTACTGATGAAAATGGAAAGACAGAGGGAAATTAAAAATCTATTTTATGGGATTAATTATGGGAGACAAAGGGAAGGGCGATATCTAAAATGATTCCTATGATTCACCTTCAGCAATTGTGAGAGTGTTGGTGGCATTAACTGTGAATGAGAAAACTGTGTATTATCTTGTTCTGTACATTCTATTTCTGAAATAGTCCCGACATGCACCCACCCGACAAGTCATTTCTTCAGGAATGCCCTTAATTCAAGTCTGTCCTTTAAGGACTTTGGCAAAGGTATCTTAAATATTCTTACACACAATATTCAACACACTGTTAAAGTATTTATGTTGCTGAAGGAGAGTTCTAGAAGGCCCCCCAACCCCCACCTGTACTCATAGAAACATGAAAAGAATTCTTCTTGGCCAGAGACATAACTTCTAGGACTGAGGTTCATGGTTTCTGAAACTAACACTTCTCTAGCTTCATAATCTATTAACCTATTTTTCTTCTTCACACACTACAACACAAACAAAGTTAGTATTGTCTATTTTCACCCAGTATTTTTCTGTATCCATTCTTTTGCACCTTCTTCTTCTAAATAGAATGAATTTCCTGTCATCACCCTATCCTCATGTGCTCAAATTATTCCTATTATCTAGGGCCCAATGCAAATTTTATATTTTCTATCAAGATCTCCTGAAAGTGATTTATCTCTCCTATAAACACCCATAACCCTTTATTTGTCCCTTTTCATGCCTCTGAATTATTTCTGTCTGTATTATAATTCAGTATGATTATGGAATGTTCTATGCTATATCTATTCTATTATCAGAAAAATTCTGTTTGATTAAATTGTCTGCAACATTTACCCATACCAACTTCTCACAAAATGGTAAACACCTAAATTAATGAAAGTGTAGAAGATGTTACTAAATCTAAATGTCTGTTAAATTGAAGCAAATTAATAGTGATACATATTGAATCAGTCAATAAAATGTGACCCAGACAATGTTACCATTTTTTTTTTTTAATTTAAACAAAATCAAATAGAACCAACTATCTACTTTCTATTGGAAGTTCAATGAACTTGTCAATATTTCTGTGAATTTCTAAAGTCCTGTAATTAATACAGATATTTTGACTCTGAGTTCCTGCTTCTGCCAAGGACCCAATTCCTTTTGCTCATCAGCTCTTTCTAAAGCTGTCTTTTTTTCTTTTTCTTCTGTTTCGCAAGTTTAGATGTGGAACTTCAGTTCTATTTTCATGATTAAAATTAAACATGACAAGAAGCACAGAATGAAATACTAAAAATAGTCAAGACTGTGTGTCTAAACCATCATTTGGGTAAGTGAGAATTTCTTTATCCAGGTTGTTGGTCTTTTTATCTAGCTCCAGATTCCTTCCCAGCTCTCAGCAGCCATTACCTCGGGAAAAGGGTTTTTCAAGGATAGTCTGGCAGACAAGGGGATAGGGAATAGGGAATGCTGTTTGGTTGGGTTGGGGATAAAATCATAGGGGGTTGAAGCTATCTTCGTGCACTGAGTCAGTACTTGGGTGGGGGTCACGTGACCAGATGAGCCAGTTTCTTAGTATGGGTTCAGGTGGTACCAGTGGTCTATCAGAACTCAGAGTGTGGAAAATACCTCACACCAATCTTAGGTTTTACAATGGTGATGTTATCCATAGGAGCAATTGGGAAGGCTGTAAATCTTGTGACATCTGACTATATGACTCTTGAACTTTAATTTTAACTCTGTGACTAATTTATTAGTTTTACAAAAGCAGTTTGGGTGCCCGAGTGAGGAAGAGGTGGATTTTGGGAAGCAGTTATTACTACATTTGTTTTCAAGTTAAACTATAAACTAAATCCCTTGCTTGTTAGTTGGCCTATGCCTAGAAATAAATAAGGGAAGCTCGTAGGTTCGCAGGAAGGTGGAATAAGTTAGGTCAGATTTATTTCACTGTCATAATTTTTCTATGTCAGATTTCTCTCTTACAATTTTTGCAAAGACAGTTTCCTAATATACATTTAACTTTACATACTTTATAGAAACCTCAGTGAAAATTTGTTATATGTACTCTAATCAAGCAATTATATTTTGAACAAATTAAGAAATGTGGGGAAAATGTTGTTTCCCTATATATGTACCTCACCCAAATCTCATCATTCAAATATGTCCAAGTGCCCTTATTATAATACTTATCTTGCCAGGCGCAGTGGCTCACACCTGTGATCCCAGTACTTTGGGAGGCCAAGGCAGGCAGATCATGAGGTCAGGAGATCAAGACCATGCTGGCTAACATGGTGAAATCCCGTCTTTACTAAAAACACAAAACATTAGCCGGGCATGGTCGTGGGTGCCTGTAGTCTCAACTACTCTGGAGGCTGAGGCAGGAGAATGGCGTGAACCAGGGAGGCGGAGTTTGCAGTGGGCCAAGATCACGCCACTGCACTCCAGCTTGGGCAACACAGAGAAACTCTGTCTCAAAAAAAAGACCCAAAAAACAAACAAACAAACAAAAAAACACTTATCTTTAGCATGATTAACTTACATTACCGCTTCTTGTAAGACAAGTTTACTGGTGACAAATTTCCTGAGCCTTTTTTTATTTTGAAAATATTTCATTTTTCATTCATTTTTGTAATATATTTTATTGGATGTACAATTATAGATAGATTCTTGTATTTTAGAACTTTAAAATGTCTCTCATTACCCTCTTCCTTATATTTTTCTAAATATAATTGTGTTATCCAGCCAAATATAATCTTTTTTTTTTTTCTCTAGTTCTTTTGAGTGTTTTTTTTTTCTCCCCCCCTACCTTTGTTTTGGAAATCTTATTGTGATATGCTTACTTGTGGTCATTTTTATGTATTTCTGACTTAGGATTCACTGTTTTTCCTGGAATCTGTGTGTCGATATTTTCATCAACATTGAAAAATAAAAATTAGATATTATTTCTTCAAATGTTTTTTCTGTCCCAGTCTCTCTTCTCCCCTCTAAATCTCAGATTACATGTTTGTTTTACTGCTTGATATTGTCCAAACATTGAAACTTTGATCATGGTTTTTAGAGTCCTTTTGTTCTGAGCCTCAATTTGCATTATTTTTACTTACCTGTCTTCAGGAATTTTGCAGTTTGCTATTTCTAATTATTGAATTTAGTTCTGGAAGACAGTTAAAAAATGGTGGCTCACCCTGATACTGCCAAAGTTTGTTTTTTAACATTTGACTGGATGTGTCTACAGTAGACCATACTCCTAGGATGAGATAACCACATTCATTAGGAGTAAATGTCGTGAAATTTTAAATGAGTTCTTGATGTTTCCTGTCAGTTGTATGGAGTAAAATATTTATTTCCTCGCCCACTGCTAGGTTTATGGCAAAGGCACCTACAATAAAAGACAGATTAATAAAATCCTAATTATGTATTTAATGTAAATTTTACCTGACAGGTCTCTAGAAATGAAGATTCAAAAAAATAGGGAAATCTAGGTATCTTTATGCTTAGTTTGATGAAGTGTGAACAGTTGTAGATAAGTACGATTGCAAGGGAGGAAAATCTAATGGTAATACATTGGGAGGAACTTGGCAAAGTGTGTTTGTTCAGATTCTATTTGACATCTCTGTTTTAGAGAATAAGATGTTTCTTTCATCTGGGTATACAGAGGACTACAACGGAATGAAGATTTTATGACCTGCTTCAGGAGTAAGGCAAGGGAAAGGTGAGAGTGACCCTCCTGCTTCTACTGTTTTTTTTCAAATGCCACGGTGTCAAATTTTGGGATAGCATGTCTTTAACGTCGTAATAGTTCTCTCCATTCTGGTAGCTCAGAAATCTATCTTACAATATATGTGACCTCTAGACTTTCCATTCATCTCACAGTTCACAGGTATTTGCTTTCTGCCAGGATTAGCACAATCTTATGCTGGGCGTGTGAAACTTAATCTTTGGCTAAAGACCCCAGGGAAACTCAGAAAAACTTTACATGACCAATTCTCAGTACAGCTGTCTCTGAACCATTACCTTTTCCTGTGAATTCCATCCATTTCAGCTGCCATGAACTTCTCTGTTTCCTCCACACAGCAAGACCATCACATTCTGCGCTCCACTTGCCTCTCCTGTTTCAAATGTGCCCTCATACAAAAAGCAAGGTAAAGGTAGTGCTCACCTAATATATTCCTCTTTTCTCAAAGACCTATACTCTCTGTTGCCCAGTACAAGAAAATATTTTTTATCCAATTCCATAGTTTACAGGATAAGGTTAAGTTTGGTCTGTATGATGACAAAGCCAGAAATCTCAAGCTAGTATTTTGGAAACATGTTGGCCAAATTATAAAGCCACATTTACATGTTGAAAAAGGCACACTTTTGAATGATTAAAAGATGATGCTCATTATAAGCATTTTCACATTTAACATTTTGTCTCTTTTTATATAAATGAAGTTTTTATAAACTGTTAATTTAGTGAAATATGAATAATTTTAGGAAATTCTCCAGTTATATTTTAATGCAGATGTGTTTTGCTATTATTTAGTGACATCCTTATTATTTCAACTTGTAACAATTTTGTGCTAATAGGTAATACAATATAAATGTCACACAGATGAACACTGTCACTGCTCTCAGTACACTTACATTTATGCTTTTACATATTTTTATTGATTCTTTAAGGGTCAGGAAATTTTAAATCAATTATATCTCTTATGATTTGGGTACAATCAATATTTTTGTTGTTAAATAATGTTAACCTCAATTTTGTAAAGTATATCTCTTCACTTTCATTATCCTCCTTAATATGAATTTCAGATGGAAATCTATATGAAGATAAAGAACAATGGAAAAGAAACTATTCTAGGAGACATAGAAGAGTTACTTGATAAATATCATATCCAAAATTAATTGCAAGTGTAATTCTAATAAAATTAAGCATTCATGTACCACTGTTTGATTTTAAAGTTAAGTTAAAGATCTGAGCACACTAACAAAAAATTTTCACTAATTTTAAAATGTAATTATACATTTACTTTTATTCTGTTTTTCAAATGATAGAAAATTTGTTTTTTAATTACAGAATTTAAGACAAAGCAATTATAAGATTGGATTGCTAGAAGGGGACTTACTAGTACATAACTAGTATAGCATCACCATCTTTTTATTTTTTATTTATTTTTTATTATTATTATTATTTTGAGTTGGAGTCTCACTCTGTTGCCCAGCCTGGAGTGCAGTGGTGTGATCTTGGCTAACTGTAACCTCCACCTCCTAGGTTCAAGCAATTCTCCTGCTTCAGCCTCCCGGGTAGCTGGGATTACAGGCATACACTACCACACCCAGCTAATTTGTGTAGTTTTAGTAGAGATAGAATTTCACCATGTTGGTCAGGCTGGTTGCGAACTCCTGATCTTGTGATCTGCCCACCTCAGCTTCCCAAAGTGCTGGGATTACAGGCGTTAGCTGCAGGGGTGGGGCCCTCATGGAGAACCTGTGCTAGAGCAGTGCAGAAGGGAAATGTGGGGTTGGAACCCTCACACACAGTCCCCACTGGGGTACCACCTGGTGGAGCTGTGAGAAAAGGGTCACCATCCTCCAGACCCCAGAACGGTAGATCCACCAACAGCTTGCACCATGCACCTGGAAAAGCCACAGACACTCAATGCTAGCCCATGAAAGCAGCCTGGAGGCAGCCTATACCCAGCAAAGCCACAAGGGCAGAGCTGCCCAAGACCATGGGAACCCACTTCTTGCATCATTGTGACCTAGATGTGGGACATGGATTCAAAGGAGGTCATTTTGGAGCTTTAAGATTTGACTGCCCTGCTGGATTTTGGACTTGTATGGGGCCTGTACCTCCTTTGTTTTGGTCAATTTCTACCATTTGGAATGGCTGGATTCATCCAATGCTTGTACTCTCCTTGTATCTAGGAAATAACTAACTCACTTTTTGATTTTACAGGCTCATAGGTGGAAGGGACTTGCCTTGTCTCAGATAAGACTTTGGACTGTGAACTTTTGGGTTAATGCTGAAATGAGTTAAGACTTAGTGGGACTGTTAGGAAGGCATGATTCATTTTGAAATGTGAGGACGTGAGATTTGGGAGGATCCAAAGATGGAATGATGTGCTTTGGCTTTGTCCCTACCAAAATCTCACGTTGAATTGTAACTCCTACAATTCCCATGTGTAATGGGGAGACCCGATGGGAGGTAATTGAATAGGGTCAGGTCTTTCTCATGCTATTCTCATGATAGTGAATACGTCTCATGAGATCTGATGGTTTTAAAAAGAGGAGTTCCCCTACACCAGGTCTCTCTCTCTTTGCCTGTTATCATCCATGTAAAATGTGACTTGCTTCTCCTTGCCTTCTGCCATGGTTGTTAGGCCTCCCCAGTCACATGGACTTGTAAGTCCATTAAACCTTTTTATTTCCTCAGTCTCAAGTATGTCTTCATCAGTAGCATGAAAACAGACTAATACAGCCTCACAATGCTTACTATAAGTGTATAAATGTACAAGCTCTATAAAAGTATTTTATTCTTTTAAGAAGCATATATTTATTATAAAATATAATACATATAAAAAGGGTGCCATAAAATTGTACAGCTCAATTATTTTTCAGAATGCAAATACCTATGTAACTGCTACCTATGTTAAGATCAGTAATGGACAAAATTTCTGAAACTTCTTTCATGTCCCTTCTCCTTATCACTACTTCATCCCTCTAAAGGTAACCACTATTCTAATCTTTCTTTTAAATAGTTTTAAATTAATAACACATTTTTAAATTTTTAGCACAAGGTATTTGTTTTTAAGTATTTATTTGACAAATATATATATATTCAAGATGTGATGTGACAATGTGATGACTTACATATATATTGCATAATGATTACCATAATCAAATAAATTGACTCATCCATTACTACCCATGCTATACCAGATTGTAAGATTGTCCATCTTACAAACTGAAATCCATGTTCTTTGACCAGCTCTATTTTTTATCTAAATCACTACCATGTTTTAAAAATATTTTTACCAATAGAAAATGTCCCTAAACAATATTTTTACCTTTATGTTTAAATAAATAGAATCACAGTGAGTGTATTCTTTTGTGTCTACCATATTTTGCTAAAAGATATCATTGTGAGATTTATCTATATTGTTGCATGAAGCTGCAAATTGTTATTTTATTGCAATTTATTATTCTATTTTATGAATATAACCTTATGTATTTACTCTTTGATGGGGATTTGAGTTCTCTCCACGTAGAAAAATCATGAGCTCACATCGGTATACCCAATTCTAATCTGGTAAAATAATGTTTATTCTAGTTTTCTCCCATTCTATATTTTTAACTCCCTTCTTTGATAGTAGGAAATATTGCTCTCATTATTATTAACAAACTAGATTTTATTATCAAATCCCTTTTATGTAACCAACCTACCACCACCAACTATACCCTCCACTTCTATCCAAATGCCTACAAGACCATATGCAGATCCAGCACTCCTCACTGGTACATGCCCACACATGAAAGCCTTTGTACACCATTCAGGCTTCAACACCACATGGCAGTGGACTCTGTGTCCCAGGGGATCTCCTTCACTATGCTTGGGCTCTGATATCTTTCTTTAGGCCAGAGGCCCCTCATCTGCAGCCACCTAACTTCCTTGGCCTCATTGGCTTTTGGACAGAAAATTTCAAGAAAATAATACAAGAGGATTTGAAAACAGGATAGAGAGAAAGATGGCCAACTAGATGCAGCCAGGTGGAACAGCTGCCACTGAGGGACTGAGAAGACTGGCTCACTCCTAACAAATGTTCAGAGGGAATACACTAGAGTAAACAGAGGGAAGACACAGAAGCTGGGTTGAAAGGAATTTAGCTGAGAACTCTGCACGGGGCTACAGTGCACTGGGACTCGTTCCTGGCCCCCAACAACTCTGGAGGAATGGGTGAGTTAAACTGGCAAGGAGTAACTTGCTCTTGCCATGGGAGACTGGAATCCTGGCAGAAGGAGACCCCTCGACCACCCCAGACACTTGAGTTAGCAGAGAGAGTGGCTTAGAGAAATACTAGCGTCAGCATACCAACTAAAGCCCAGAGAGTTTGGTGCCAGAATGTCTGTAGTGGAGCATGTCCAGGGAAGAATATCCCCCAGGCTCGACTTGCTGCCATAGGAGATGCTAGCCCTAGGGGAACTGTTGAATCTGAACTCTGCAAACTGACTTGCCCATCAGAGGAGGTTGGTCTGACATGAGTACCCTGTAGTCTTCTGGCTTCTCCAGGGGCCCCAACATGGCCATGCGTGCTTATAGGGCAGCCTCAGGTGATCCAGGGGAACACATCATAGCTTGTACACTGATGGACACTGCCTGACCAGTGGGGAACTCCTGCGGAGCAGCCCCTACAGTCATGTACCAGCCCACCCACTTCCTCCCTACACTGAAGCTTTCCCCCATGCCCATGGGAACCCCCCACATCACTTTACCAGCATGTATGTGCGGGTGTGTTTTGCGTTCCTTGCCTGACCAGTACACCTCTGTGTGTGAACTCTCCCAAGCCTTTGCTGTGGTGGGAATGCAGTCCACCCTACCCTCTGCCACACTGCCTTTGCAGTCAGAGTCTTGGCAGGCACAGAGCCAGCCAGCCCCACACCTGCCAGTGCCCCATACCTTGTGTGCCAACACTGCCATGGGAATGAAACTAGGCACAGAGAAACAGTGGATCCTTCCCAGCCCTGAGTGACCACCCCTGCCTTCAATGCACAGAGAATGCATACAGACTCACACCCACCAGCATTCCACCACCATACTAACACCATCACCAGCATGACTGATCGTACAGTTGTTGGCAGGAGCCCCCTCCCTCTCAAGCCATGCTGCCTCTGTCACTGTAGTAAATGCCCACATGGAAACAGGCCCCCTGGCCCCTTTAGCATCCTGCTGCAGCTGACAAGTTTGCACTCCACTGCACTGCTGTGGCTGCTGCTGCATGTACGGACAAAGACAGATCCCACTGGCAGCGCGCCATGAAAAGCTTTGACACCACTCATTGGAGTGTAGTGACCAGATGTCCCGGACACCTCGGCCCAATGTAGCGCAGCAGATTTGTATCCTCAGGGATCCAGAGAACAAAGTATAGGCCCAATACAAATTCTTCCAAGTTAGAGCAGACAGTCCAGGAGTTGGGAGTTGAGTGTTCGCCCCCTACAATATTCCAGAAATGAAACTAGCCTGCTGAATCCACTTTATACCATAATAAACCCTTAAAGTCATTAAATAGGATCAAAGGAAAAACAAAAACCATCCAAAGGTCAGTGACTTCCAAGACTGAAGAAAAATCATACCATAAAGATAAGAAAGAATGAACTCTGACAATCAACGGCTCTGAACCAGGCTGAAATGGCTGAAATGACAGAAATAAAATTCAGAATATGCATGAATGAAGATTGTTGAGCTTCAGGAAAACATTAAAGCCAAATTCAAGGAAGTGAATAATCACAATAAAATGATACAGGAGCTGAAAGACAAAGCAGCCAGTATAGAACAGAACATAAATAACCAGATAGAGCTAAAAAACACACTACAAGAATTTCATAATGCAATTAAAAGCATTAAGAGCAGAATAGACCAAGCTGAGGAAAGAATGTCAGAGCTTGAAGACAGACTTTCTGAAATAATTCTTCAGGCAAGAATAGGGAAAAAAATTATGAAAAGGAACAAACAAAATCTTCAAGAAATGTGAGATTATGTAAAGAAACCAAATCCATAGATTGGGCCTAGTTGTTGTGCCTGAACTAGATGGGAAGAGTTTAAGCAACTTGGAAAACATACTTCAAGTTATCATTCATAAGACTGCCCCCAACCTAGCTAGCATTCAGTTTGAATGAGGGCAACATTCCAATTCAGGAAAGACAGAAAACCCCATCAATGCACTTCACAAGAAGGACATCCTCAAGGCACGTAATCATCAGATTCTCAGAGGTAGAAAAGAAAAAAATGTTAAAGACAGCTAGAGAGAAAGGTCAGGTCACCTACAAAGGAAGTCCACCAGACTGTCAGTGGACTCTTAGCAGAAACTCAGCAAGCTAGAGGACATTGGGAGCCAATATTCAATGTTTTTAAATAAAATAAATTTCAACTCGTAATTTCACATTCAGTCAAACTATGCTTCATAAGCAAAGGTGAAATAAGATCCTTTTCAGACAAGCAAATGCTGAGGGAATTCATTACTACCAGACCCACCTTATAAGAGCTACTGAAGGAAGCTCTAAATATGAAAAGGAAAGACTGTCACCAGCCACTACAAAAATACATGTAAGTACACAGACCAGTGACACTGCAAAGCAACCACATAAACAAGTCTGTATAATATCCAGCTAACATCATGAGGACAGGATCAAATCCACACATATCAATAATAACCTGGAATGCAAGTTGGCTAAGTGCCCCAATTAAAAGGCACAGAGTGGTAAGCTGGATAAAGAACCAACCAAGACCCATAGGTAAAGGAATGGGACCAATCTCACATGCAATGACACTCATAGGCTCAAAATAAAGGGATAGAGAATAATCTACCAAGGAAATGTAAGTGAGAAAAAACAGAGGCTGCAAATCTAATTTCAGATAAAACAGACTTTAAATCAACAAAGATCAAAAAGACAAAGAAGGGTATTACATAATGGAAAGAGTTTAACAAGAATTTAACAAGAATAACCATCATAAACATATATGTACCCAACAAAGGAGCACCCAGCTTTATAAAGCAAGTTCTTGGAGACCTTCAAAAAGACTTAAACTCACACACAATAATAGTGAAAGACTTCAACTCCCTACTGACGGTATTAGACATATCATCAAAGCATAAAATTAACAAAGACACTCAGGACCTCAACTCAGCAAAGGATCAAATGAACCTGATAGATATCTACAGGACTCTCCACCTAAAAACTACAGAATATACATTCTTCTCATTGCCATATGGCACATACTCTAAAATCAACCACATAATCAGACATAAAACACTCCTCAGCAAGTGTAAAAGAGATGAAATCACAACAACCACTCTCTCAGACCACAGTACAATCAAATTAGAAATCAAGACTGAAAAATTCACTCCAACCATATATTATATGACAACTGAATAACCTGCTCCTGAAGGGCTTTTGGGTAAATAACAAAATTGAGGCAGAAATCAAGAAGTTCTTTGAAACTAATGAGAACAAAGAGACAATGTACCAGAATATCTGGCACACAACTAGGGCAGAGTTAAGAAGGAAATTATAGCACTAAATGCCCACATCAAAGAACTAGAAAGAACTCGATTTAACAACGTAACATCACAACTAAACAAACTGGAAAACCGAGAGAAAACCAACCCCAAAGCCAGTAGAAATCAGAGCTGAACTGAAAGAGACTGAGGCACAAAAAAACATTCAAAAGATCAATGAATCTAGGAGCTTGTTTTTTGAAAAAATTAACCAACTAGACTAGTAGGCAGGAGACCAGATTCAAATAAACACAATTAGAAACAACAAAGGGGATATAACCACTGACACCATAGAAATACAAATAACCAGTGGAGAATATTGTGAACAACTCTATGCATATAAAGTAGAAAATTTAGAAGAGATGGATAAATTCTTGGAGACATACGCCCTCCCAAGACTGAGCCAGGAATAAATTGAATCCCTGAGCAGACCAATAAAGAGCTCTAAACTTGAATCAGAATCAATAGCCCACCAGCCTACCAACCAAGAAAACTCCAGGACCCAGAATTGAATCAGTAATAAATAGCCAAAACATACTGGTATCATTCCTAATGAAATTATTCTCAAAAATTCAGGAGTGGGGACTTCTCCCTGACTCATTCTATAATGCCAGCATCATCCTGATACCAAAGTCCGGCAGAGACAAAATAAAAAGAGAAAACTAAAGGCCAATATCCTTGATGAACATTGATGCAAAACTCCTCAACAAAGTAATGGCAAACCAAATCCATCAACATACCAAGTAACTTACCCACCATGATCCAGTAGTTGATGTATAACACTACCTGACTTTAAACTATATTACAGGATGACAGTAACCAAAATAGCATGGTTTTTCACAAGGGTAAAGATTTCATGACAAAGATACCAAAATCAATTGCAACAAAAGCAAAAATAGACAAATGGGAACTATACTAAAGGGCTTCTGCATAATAAAATAAACTATCATCAGAGTAAATAGACAACCTACAGAAAATTTTTACAATCTGTTAATCTGAAAAAGGTCTAATATCCAGCATTTATAATAAACTTACACAAATTTACATGAAAAAGAAAATCTCCATTAAGAAGTGGGCAAAGGACATGAACAGACACTTCTCAAAAGAGGATATACATGTTGCCAACAATCATATTTTAAAAAGTTCAACATCACTGATTATTAAAGAAATGCAAATCAAAACCACAATGAGATATCATCTAACACGAGTCAGAATGGCTATTATTAAAAATCAAAAAATAACAGAACTGGCAAAGGTTGTGAAGAAAAAGGAATGCTTATACACTGTCGGTGGGAGTGTAAATTAGTTCAGGCATTGTGAAACACAGTGTGGTGATTCCTCAAAGACCTAGAGACAAAAATGCCATTTGACCCAGCAATCCGTTACTGGGTATACACACAAAGGAATATCAATCATTATATTATAAATAATACATACAAGACTGGGTGCGGTGGCTCACACCTGTAAGTAGTTTGGGAGGCTAAAGAGAGTGGTCAGGAATTCAAGACCAACCTGGCCAACATGGTGAAACTCTGTCTTTACTAAAAATATAAAAATTAGCTGGGCAAGGTGGAGGGTACCTGTAGTCTCAGCTACCCGGGACCTGAGGCAGGAAAATTGCTTGAACCTGGGAGGCAGAGGTTGCAGTGAGCTGACATCATGCCACTGCACTCCAGCCTGGACAACAGAGCAAGACTCCATGTCAAAAAAATAATAATAATAACAAAAAGACACATGCACAGGTATGTTCATTGCAGCACTATTCACAGTAGCAAAGGAATCTACCTAAATACCAATCAACGATAAACTGAATAAAGAAAAGATGAAATGTATATACCATAGAATACTATGTAGCTATAAAAAATAATGAGATTGTGTCATTTTCAGGGGCATGGAAGCAGCTGGGGACAATTATTCTTAGCAAACTAATGCAGGGACAGAAAACCAAACACCACATGTTCTCACTTACATGTGAGAACTAAATGATGAGAACACATCTACATATAGCAAGAAACAGCACACACTGGGGCCTACCAGAGAGTGGAGGGTGAAAAGAGAAAGAGGATAAAAAAATAACTAATGAGTACTAAGCTTAATACCTGGGTGATGAAATAATCTGTACAACAAACCCCATGATACAAAGTTTTCCTATGTAACAATCCTGGACTTGTACCCCTGAACTTTAAAACAGTTAAAAACAAAAACAACAATGAGACACCATCTCACACCAGCAGAATGGCTACTATTAAAAAGTCAAAAAATAACAGGTGCTCTCAAGCTTAAGGAGAAAAAGGGACGCTTATACACTGTTGATGGGAGTGTAAATAAGTTCAACCATTATGGAAGACAGTGACGGTGTGGTGATTCCTCAAAGATGTAGAAACAGAAATCCCATTTGAACCCAGCAAACTCATTACTGGGAATATACCCAAGTTTTATAAATCATTCTATCATAAAGACACATGCATGCATATGTTCACTGCAGCATTGTTCACAATAACAAAGACATGGAATCCACCTAAATGCCCCATCAAGGGAGACTGGTTTATAAAATTGTGGTATATATGCACCATGGAATTGTATGCAGCCTAAAAAAGAACAAGATCACATCCTTTAGGGAACATGAATGGAGCTGGAGGTCATTATTCTCAGCAAACTAATGCAGGAACATAAAACAAAATACCACATGTTCTCACTTACAAGTGGGAGCTAAATTATAAGAACACACAGACACATAGAGGGGAACAACAGACACTGGGGCCTAACAGAGAGGAGGGAGAGATGACAACTAATGGATACCAGGCTTAATACCTGGGTGATGAAATAATCTGTACAACAAACCCCCTTGACATGAGTTTACCTATAAAACAAACCTGTACATGTACCCCTGAACTTAAAAGTTAAGAAAAAAAAGAAGATAAAGGAAGATAATTGTTTTAAAAAGGAAAAAAAAAAAAAAAGGAAAGAAAGAAAAAAGTCTAAGCTAGACATTTTTCTAATTTAATAGATAATGCAAGCTTTTAAAATGATTGTACCAATCTTTACTCCAACCAGAAGTTCAATAATTTATCCATATAATTTATAGTACGAAATAGGACACTTCTGAAAATGAAAAAGAGGCCCTTTTGAAAAAATATATACTGCGACAATTGGCTTTAGCCAAGATTTTCTTGAGCAAATCAACAAATGGTGTTGTCCATCTATGCATCAAAGTTTCTATCTCTGTATATTCTCAGAAGAAGTCGATACTGTAATTGATTTCAAGGTTAATCCTTTTAGTTCGTGTAGTAGTGATCCCTCATTGTGATTTTAGTTTGCATTCTCTTACTTGCTAACAAGAATGGCCACATGTTAATATGCTTACTGGTTATTGGATATCTTCTTTGGGAAGAGAATATACTACTCTCATCTATTTTTGAAATGGGCTGTCTTTTTAACCTTGATTCTTACGTGTTATTTTGAGATTCTGGATTGGGAGCCATTCACCTTTATTTTTCAACTCAAAATAAATTCAGTTTCAGTAAATGCAGGCAAGAAAACTGTGAAGTCCATTAACCACTTTCAGGTATGCCACATATCCAGAATTGTTAAACATGCCAGGGCTGTGGTGCCAGATATTCATTTAGCCATTGTATCCAAGTGGAGAGAATAAACTTCATAGCTCATCAATCCACTATTGATATAGGATGTTACTACTGAGAGCTGGCATTCTGCATTCACACAAATACCTTTCCACACCGCTGTGATTCTTCACTGCTCCAACTTCATGCACAGACCACCAAGGTTTTCTCTTTCTATCCTCATTCTCAGATATTGTTGCCCAGAATTCAAAGCCTGGGGTAGGGGAATGGGTTTAGAAGAGCTTTCAGAATTAATTATAAGGTACACTGAAACATGTCTCCTCCGTGACCTTGATCTCCTTGTTTTGAGCCTAGGTCACTACCCTATGCTAGATTCCATTTTGTATGGGTAATTTGATTACAGATGTTTCATTGTCTATCTCTTCTACTGAGACTTGGTTAAGCCCACTCTATGTCCATCCTACTGGTAGCCCCAAAGTAATGAATGCTGGTAGTGGCCACCCACATGCCTATGACCTTTCTAGGTGCTAGTGAATGCATTTCTAAATCCGAGGAAACTTTTTTTCCAGAATATTGTAAAGAAGATCTGAGTGCAATCATAACACACAAGAAGTACCAGTACATTAACACCACTCTTTTCCCCGGAGACAGCCCTCAATACATGACCCCAGAAGCTGGTCTATAAATCAATAGCACAGAGACCTCACCCCTTGAGAAAGAAGAAGGGGAAAAATAAAAATCATTTAAATCAAGTGACAATAACATTTTATATGATAGAGTTTTATAATGTCAAAATATTTGATACAGATTAATGATGTAAATATAAAATAATTGAAGTTATAAGGCATGTGTAGCTTTTGCTATGTCATTTGAATATTAAAACTGAAAAATAATTTCTTTGTCTGGTGCCAACCTTACTGTAATATAATCCACTATTGTCCTTCAACTGTCATTCATTATGGGATTTTAATTTTAATATTGTGTTTTATAGACTCTTATTATTCTCTATTTACTTATTGAATACAGCAATTATTTATAATAATACAATTTTAGGTTAAAAATAGCTTATTGAATAACATTTAGTTAATGAATGCTAGTGTTTGCTACATGTTATGATTGGTTCTGGGGTAGAGGATCTGGATTAGGGGAAGAATTTACAATACTTCAGAAATAATGTTAAAGTTAGTGAAGCATGCTGAGAATATGATTAACTTGCCAACACCTGGCTGAAGTGATGTACAACTCAAGTTTATAAATGGAGGTGAAGCATAAATTATAATTTGGTAGTTATTTTGCTTTTCAAGAAAAATGAAAATGTATTATAATGAACATCTGAAATGGGATATAGCAAGTAGTGTAACTTATATCTCTAACCTGCATACATCTTCTATTTGTGTGCGTACACATGTGCATGCATGCAAATGTAACAATATTAAAAGCTGCATCTGGCATGGGTGAAACAGAACAGAACAGAATTATATATGCTTTTCTCCCAACATAAAATAAAATTTTAAAATTTTAAATGAAAATCATATGTGCCAGCATCAAATAAACAAGAGAAAAAACATAGCAAAGGAAAAAATGTAGCTATCATTGAAATAAACAAAAAAATTCTGGGCCAGCACCTCCAGCCAGACAGAAGTGAGGAAAGTCAGTGATTGGAATTCACCCTGAGAATTCTTACTAATACATTTCCATCTCAACGTTGATTGGGATATATGTGGATGAGTTACGAGTAAACTCCGGTGGGAAACATAGGGCAGAACAGTGAGCACAGATGGTGCTGCATACTCATGCTACCATGGAAGATATTAGAATGAAAGGCCTCTGATCATGTCATTTTTCCACACTTTTTAGGAATGAGGAAAGTGAGCAAAAACTCATGATAGTGAAATCAGTCTGGACAGAATGATACACCCGTATATACATACATAATAGCTTCTAGAGAGAAACAGGATAGAAAGAAAAGACTGTCAGGGCCATTGCATTGCATCACTACAGAAAATAGACAGTTCTGTAGAATACAGTGTGCATATCTCCCTAGAATTTTCAGAAACTACATTCAGCACAAACCAAGCTCTTCCTTTCTAAATCGCATGTGCTTTGGGTACATATGACTTAGGTTAAAGAAAATTGATATGAGAGCAACACTCAGTCCTAACACTACCCTGCTAAAAAAGAACTGTTTTCATTTAATAATTATTTTTAAACTACTTTTAATCTGTAATAGTATTTTTAAATTTGTTCACTTATTTGTTTTCCATCTGTACATTCATCTATCCTCCCATCCCATCTATCCATCTGTCCATGTATGCCTCATAAATATGGCCATATTTCTTTCTGTATAGATTCAACAGAAAAATTTCTGAAACAATATTTACTAAATGGTAAAAATATATTTACTCAGTGACATATCTGAGTTATCTTTTGCTTCATTCTGTGTCATTTTTATAATTTTAGAATTTATTTGTTACCATAAAAAATAAAATAAGAATACAGAGACAGCTGGTTCAGCTAAGTGTTACTGAGAAATAGAATTCCTGAAAATAATTCCAAAACAACTGTTTTCAAAACTTTTTAAAAGAGAGTAAGAGAGACTTGTATCTTTACTTCTAGCAGTCAACACAGCAGCAGCAAAACAGTAGGAATTTGAAAGTGGTATGAACAGAAAAAATATACTTTGTTAAGCTACTGATAGTTATCTCTGCATTTATTTATTGTTCTCACCCTCTTCTTAATCTGATTTTTTTCTTCTGGTGGTATGAAGCTGAATTTCTGATACAAATGCAGAAACAAAGGATTCGTGTTGAAATGGATATGTTGTTTGCATCCCTGCTGGTTTGTGTGATTCTGTGTGTGTGTGTGTGTGTGTGTGTGTGTGTGTGTGTGTGTGTGTGTAGAGAAGGGAGAGGCAGAGAAGACACAATAAATTAAGAGATCGTTTCAAGGGGTTTGAAAACAGTAGAGATTTGCATTTGTAAATCACTGTCAGTACAATTACAGGTCACAAGAAGGAAATCACCTAGGACACATGAATTAACACTTGATTGGCTTAGATTTTTATATTAACTGTCATTCTGCATCCCTACCCATAGGCCTTAACAGCTGACAATAATGTTAATATTATTAGATTTTATGATTTTATTATTTCCATCTTTCTCTGTGATTAACTAAGTAGAAATTTATGTGTTACATCATTCCCAATTTTCTTTCAGTCTTTGAAGCTAGCCTCCAAACCAAAGTAAAGCTGGTTATCCCATGTCAGCAAGTATTTTCATTTTAATAAATATGATTCTGCAAAATGACTGTGGCCCATTCCCCAAAATAATATCTATAATATTTCCTTCTTTGAATAATAGCTTTTACATAAGTTATATCAAAGACAAATCATGAAATTCTAAACCAACATGCAAAATTTTAATGATTTCTTATTATCATGTAGTGCAAGAAATTACTATTTATATTTTAAAATGTGAAAAACAATTTTCAAAAAATTTCCAAATTATCTATCAAATGACATTAGTAAATAAAGTTGCCATAATACAGACTAGGACTAAAGTTATTTTTACTATTAAATTCTATAAAAGAGAAATTCAAAATATCATTAAAGACTTCAGTTGCTCAACATCTATTTAACTCTTACTGGGCTTGCTGTAGACCTTCACATAGTCCTTCAAGTATTCATATCAAGATATGAATTCTGCTTTGGTAAACCCAAATTCTATGCCTTCTTAAGACAACAACAATGACATTCCCTGGGGTCTTAAATGCTGGTTGTAGCCAGTATTTTTCTTTGAATCTGTAGTAAGAAAAAATACAATTAATTGTTAGTTGTTACTTTTGATGATCTCAACTGTCAAGAAATTTCCAATAAACAGTAAAAAGTGCCAAAAATAGTTTTGTGAATGTTTAAATGATTTACATTTCTTGAAACGATGTGCTATAACCCATCAGGCTACTGAAAAATTGTCAACGCCACAATGTTATTGCGTTAACAAACAGAACTTTAATACTGAAAAAGCAGTGTTCATCTCCAATCACATTATCAGTCTTAGATTTAGGTTAAATAAGTTTGTAAACTTATATAGTTAGAGTGTAGAAGACTCTTAATTTTCTCATATCCTTTTTATGCTCTGCTGTCTTTCAAATTTAAATGTTTATCAAACCTTGAAAAAATTGACAATAACATAAATTAACCTTCTATACCTCCACTCTCTTTCAAGTTATCAAACTACTGACAAGAAATAAGTGGCAGAATAAAGTTAGAACTTTGGGCTAATTGCATAGTTTTTTAGAAAGAATTCAGATTTTAAACCAAAGGACAGATTGAAGAGTAAAATAAAAAGACCTTGTAAAATATGCAACAAATTGTTTACAAATTAAATAGCACATCATTTAAGGATTTGTTTTTACAGTCTATGTGACTAAATCATATAGGTTCATGGTATATTTCCAAATAATGTTACTAAATAAATATCAAGCCTTGAGAGTACATAAACCACATTCAATGAGAAAAAATATTTCTTTATCCATCTTGAAAAATGGTGTTAATCGCTTTGTTGCCAATTGCTTTGTGCCAAAAGTCTGTAGTTCTCAAAATTGTGAATAATCTATAGAATATTAATTATTTTGCATTATGTTTGTATATATTTACATTATGTAGTATTGATTAATTTAAAAATCTACTCTTAAAATAAGAATTCATGCATAACTGAAGGAATAAGTTAATTTTATTGTTGTTGTTCTGCTGTTAGCAAAGCCTAGATGCTTGGATATATGTTACCATTCGTTTTATCTCAGACTGTGGGTAGTTATGCAAGGCAAATAAAAATTATATTACATTGATGTCGACTTGATAGTAGTAATTGAAAATTCAGGGACTTTTTAAATAACTTATCATGCTTTTCTTTCAAATTAAGACATTTTAAAATTACTGCATTTCAGAAACAGCTATTTGGCATTATAATAAAAGTGTATTCTGTGTTTAATGATTGTCACAGAACTGGGCTTTACAGACTAACATACAGTACCTTTCAGGAGAGAGTCAACTGGTAGTGTAAAAGGGTATCAATTCTCAAAATAAAGATAATGTTTCTTTCTGTAGAGTCAGATGAAGTTGGTGAGGATTTTAAAATATTTTGGTATTAAAACTACATTGATATGGCATCTATTTGTAACTATTTGGATGCTCTGTAAAATGAACGTTATTACTTCACAACAAAATGTTTTGCTCATTAAGCCTGCTTAGCATAAGCCCCCAGACAACTGGAGGTAAGCATTCATTCCCTCTTCTCACAAGAAGTACTTTAATGAAAGTCTGAGGAGCACTGTAATACCAGAATCCGAGTAGCCTTAGGGTACACGGTAAATTTTTCTCTCAAAATTGACCATCAGTAAAACCTTTCATAATACAGGAAAATTGAAAGCTGACATTAAAAATACTTTCAAACAAAATGACGACATTTCTACTAATTTTTACATTTTGTGAAAATAAAGATGGTATAAAATGGGGATAAAACAACATCTGTGATGCAAACTAGGAAAACCTGTTAGACACACCATAACACCATAACAACGGTATTGAAAGAATACATGAAGACCAGACTTTTTACTTTTCTTATGCATTGGGCATAGGTGGAAAAGAAGGTTGAAAAGTACTGACAGCCAGTTACTTATAAAGGGAAGGAGGCTGGGTGAGTTTGTAGACACAATGCAACCAGGCTGCCCTGTCGCGAGAAAACCCTGCCACAAGGAAGGACAGATATCAGCGGTCCATGAAACTTAAGTGAATGGCCATATCAGACAAAGGGAAAGGATTCTTTACGAACGGAGGTGAACATTTTTATTGTAACCGCCTGAAAATCTGCCATCCTTCATACTTGATTGTAACCATTCTGGAATGGAAAATACGTTAATCTCCAAAGCCGAGCACAATGTTGGGAAGAGTGTCTCTGCCACATTTTGGCTCAGGGGGAGGCATGCTATGACTGCTTCGCAATGTTTGCTATTGGAACAAGGGTGAGAAATTACCTAAAGTGATCTACGTATTTTTGGCTTTGTCCTAAATGATTGGATTTCTAAACTAATTATCTAGATTTAAAAGCATTTTTTCTCTTTTTTAATCTTTATTTCATTGATATAAGTTACTTAGTTTTCCTTTTGTGGCCTTTTAGAATTTTCTCTTTCTTGGTAATTTTTTGTGTTCTCTACATTGTATTATAGATTTCTTTATTATCCCTGTTTTACTTGGCACTCATCAGGGAGAGCTAATTTGAAAATTTTGATATGATATTTTGAAAAAACATTATCAGCAGTTTTCAACTTGAATCTTGCTTCTTCTATATTACCCCTATATTTTTCTTTCTAGACACCTTATTCAATTTTTTTGAGCTTCTCATTTTATCCTCCGTGCCTTTTAACTTCTCTTTCATGTTTCTGTCTTTCTGTGAGGTGCTAGCAGGTTCTCCATGTTCTGCCTTCCACTACTCCAATTCTCTGCTCAACAATGGACTTAGGAGTATCTAATAGAGGTGTTGAGAGGTTTTATTTCAATGGCAATGTATTTCTATTTCTATCATTTTAACAATTAAAGACATTGTGCAATGTATACCTTGCCCTGGGAATAAGGGTCTATTTCTTAGTTGTCCTCTGATTTCTGTATATATAATTCACCGAAAACAGCACAAGCTCATGATGGAGAAGTCATACACACATGCACAGGCACGGGAGCAATCTGAGCATGCAAACTAAGGTAGGTAAATTACATCTTCTTCATGTTACAATTTGAGAATTTTGTTTTTCACATATTTAATGTGGGCAATGTATTATTACTGGCAGCAGGTCATCCTTACTTTGGTTAGGTGTTGAAAAATAACAACAGATTCTTGAGGAAATTAGTCCTTTCTGATCAATCTTCCATAAACACTGTCTACTTTGATTTTCTTTCTATACCTCTCTCTCCTCCATTTTCTCTACATTCTCTCTTATGTGCCATCTTGTAGAAAATAATAGAATTGGCTTGAGGCATAAATAATATAATATAATGGGGGCATAAAATTTGAATACATTCAGATGATGAGATGATGTGAAACAGTCACAGGTTTTATTTGATCAGGCCCCCAGGATTGTCTCACACAAGATACTGATTTTTTTAAATATTTTATCTAATTTTCATAAAATCCATTGGCAGCTTTTAAAAACTAAAGAAGTTCAAATTTAAACATATTTATTTGAAGATTTCCTTAACAAATAGAAAATCTGCCAATATGGGGTTCATTATTTCATTAGGCAAAAATGTGAGTATAAAATATCACATTTTGACGAGACTCTTGATTTCCAGTTCTTATCACAATGTTGCTTCATTTATTCACACTATCTACCTGTACCCTCTTGCGTTTGAATTTGCAACCTCTCACAAGAATTCATTGGGGAGGATCCCAGGCTCTCTTTCCTTCTTTCTGTAAGCTTTATCCCTAGGTTGTCTCACCTACTCCCATAATTTTCCATTGCCACCCATATCGAAACTACTATCTTCTCTCACTTCGTGTATTTGTTACAACAAGATAAATTATCAAACAACATCCAAAGCTCATTGGCTTGGCAAAACAAAGATATATTTCTTGCTCTCACAAAATTAGTTCTAGATTTGGACAACTCTGACAGCAACTCTACCCCATACCACAAATTCCCAATCCAGGATGTTTCAATCCTGTGGCTTCACTATCTTATTACTTCGCCTTCTTCCTCAACCCCCATGGTAAGAAAAAGATCAAAATGGTTTCAAACTGTAAATGAAATATATCAGCCTAGAATGGATATATGCACCTCCATGAACAACATATTTTCCAGAAATAGCCAACTGTATGAGTCTGAGAATTACAGTATTTTTTGTATGGACCCAGGAGAGGGAAAACAGATTAGTGAACAAAAATTATGTATATGCACCTGGAAAACTGTGGCATATTCTAACTAGTTTCCTTTAGCCTCACTTGCCTCTTCTATAATCTGTGCTCCTCACAGAAAGCAGAATAGTTTTTAAAGTGTGCATTTTATTTCATAATCCCCAGATTAAAAATTCTTTGATGATATATCATGTTCCAGTACTTTAAACATAGATTATAAGACCTGAATGATTGATTTCAGTTTTACAACAGTTTTTCCATGGAATACTATTTTCCAGCTATTTTTACCTTCATTTAGTTTCTGAAACATAGCAAGTTCATTTCCACCTAAGAACTGCTGATCTTTTTGATTGTATATTTTTCTAATACCAGCCTTCACTGAGTATTTTCAACATTTGATTTTATTATTTCCTTTTTATTTTTTAAAATGATTCAACAAACATTCTTGTGTATTCAGCTATTTCTGCATTTCTGCAAGTTTCTGAAGTTCAAATTCTAAATTAAAAATATTTTAGGGACAGGTACAGTGCTCACACCTGTATTCCCAACACTTTGGGAGGCTGAGGTGGGAGGATTGCTTGAGACTAGGAGTTCAAGAACAGCAGAAATAGGGAGACCTCATTTCTAAAAAAGATTTAAAAATTAGCTGGGTGTGAGGATGCATGCCTGTAGTCACAGCTACTTGGGAGGCTGAGGCAGGAGTATTGCTTGAGCCCAGCATGTTGAGGCTGCAGTGAGCTGTGATCATGCTACTGTACTCCAGCCTGGGTGACAGAGTAAGACCCTGTTTCAAAATAAATAAATAAATAAAGGTATGTTAGAATCCTGCATATTTGTATGTTAATTACTTTTAATAAGGACTCTAAAATTTAACTATTTACCTCTAGGATACATTCTCATTAAATTCATTCCGTAACTTACTGTGTCAGGCAATAATATTTATCACACTCCCATTATGCACCTTTGTGAAAAAGGAGTTTTCACTGAAAATAATAAAAGATTTGTTAATCTTAAAAGTTAAAAAAATCTTATTCATATTTATAATTGACTTTTTTTGACTCTTTGTGGGTCCAAATATATTTATTCTAATACTTGGCAGCCATTGTTTATATGTTTTCATATATTTATCACTTCTATATTGAAACTTTAGAGTTTTCATTGATTACAGAAGAAAATGAGGGCTAGGAACTGATTATTGCCTTTATCAAAGTGAAGGTTATTTATGTTTTTAATGACATCAATTTTGGTAGAAGAGTGGCAGCAAAAATTGAATGGAAAATACCCCCCCAAAATCCACAAAAGAGTACTAAGAGGGGTATTGTGGACAAGTAGAGATTTCTATTTTACGGTCATTTGCTCTAAAGAAGCACAAGGAGATAAGATGGTGTGTGGAGGGAAGTGGAATCAACTTTCCATCCCTCCTTGCCAGTCACTACAGAGATACACACATACATGCATATCTCTATTACATATTTTATTATACATTTTATACTTCTACATATTTTATGACCATATTATTTACTGACTATTACTACATGAGGTATACTTGAGATACACAATGAGTTGAGTTGCAACTTGCCTTTGCCTTGTTACAGTAGAATAATTATAGATATGAAATAGAAGGAGGTGGATAAAGGAGATAAAGACCAGGGTTAAGGTTGAGCCACTCTTTTTATGGTTGTTCTGAATTTTCTGGTTTCAGATAGTTTCTTCTGGGGTGCATTTCTTAACTAACTGAACTCCAAATAGTCACTTAATTAAATTTTATATATATATATATATATGTACACACACACATACGTATACGCTACACAAGTGAATTAATCAGAGTTCAACCAGAGGAATAGACCAGTAGGAGGTTTCATATTGAGAGATTTACTTAAGAGATAATGGTTTACACAATTTGGGGCCAACTGGCTAATTCCCAACTCCATAGGACAGGTCATCAGGAAAGGCAGGCTGGGAATCTTGGATGTGGGCTGAAGCCGTTTCCACAGGCAGAACTTCTCCATTAGAATTTCCAAGCTTCAGCTGTGCTCTTAAGGCCTTTCAACCAATTGATTCAGGCTCACCCAGATTGTTTAGGATACTCTCTCTACTTAAAGCCTTCTAATTATGAGCTTGAATCACATGTACAAAATACTTTTGCAGCAACACCTAGATTAGTGTTTGATCCAACAACTGAGGGCTGTAATCTAGTGAAGTTGACGTATCAAAAGACCATCACAGCAGGTCAGAATATATTTCGCTGATTAAGATGATACTTTCTAAGAAAATTATTTTGGGAAACCAAATCAATATCAGAAGTTTATTTCAATGATTAGCAAAGTGTTCAAAATTTGTTTTAAAAATTATTCGAATATTTGTCAGACAGAACTAGATCATTCGTAAGGGTGACTCAGGAGAGTCTCCTTGAAACCCTGGTGAAGCCTCACTGTTGTTTTCTTTACCATCATTGGCAGTAGTATTATTTATCTTCTTTTTCATCCCCCTCTTCTTTTCCTTCCCCTCATCCCTGTATCTTACTTCCTTACTCTTTTCTTTTTTTTTCTTTTCTTTTCTTTTGTCTTTTCTTTTCTTTTCTTTTCTCTTTTCTTTTCTTTTCCTTTTCTTTCTCTCTCTCTCTCCCTCCCTCCCTCCCTCCCTCTCTCTCTCTCTTTCTGACAGAGTTTTACTCTTGCTGCCCAGGTTCAAGTGCAATGGCAACATCTCGACTCACCTTAACCTCCACCTCGCTGGTTCAAGCGAGTCTCCTGCCTCAGCTTCCTGAGTAGCTGGGATAATGGGCATGCGCTACCATACCCGGCTAATGGCTTTTTTTTTTTTTTTTTTTTTAGTAGAGACAGATTTTCTCCATGTTGGTCAGGCTGGTCTCGAACTCCTGACCTCAGGTGATCCGGCCACCTCGGCCTCCCAAAGTGTTGGTGTTGGGATTGCAGGCGCAAGCCACTCCTTCTTCTTTCTATTCATCTTCCTTTCCCTCCTTCTTTATTTTAATTTAATAAGTAAAGCGTGAGTTTTCTATTATAACTTATTATATTATACTTGTAACAACAAATTGCATAAGAAATGCTTTAAAAAATATTCTTACAAATTGTCCTTCCTTGATGATGACATGAATCATGACGGGATTCTTAATGATCATTTGGAAGACATCCTAATTACATTACTAGCTTATTTATTAGAGTGAATTCTTCTGCAGATGTCTAATCCAATCCAAATTTGCCATTTCCAGTGTTTGGGTATACATTTATACAACACCTTGTGCCTTGAAGACATTTCTTAAACATATAAATATTTTGTTAAGTAAATAATTACCTTAGCACAATTTCATGCAAGACACTTTAACAAATTAGGGAAATAAATGTCATTAAGAGGCTTTTTACAAAGAAATCTTAAAGTGTTTGTTATAAAATAGGTCTCTCTACTTGCTCAATCTGGCCCTCAGGAACAATGATTAGTAATAGTATTTAATAATTAAAACTATTGAACACTTACAGTGAACTAGGTACTTTGCTAAGGGCTATACATACATCATCTCATGGAATCTTAACATCTGATGTTATCATGTAAGCTAGTAATAAATAATTTCAGATAAAAAACAAAAGTCCCAACAGTATGAGGATCCACAACAAGAAAACTTCATAGAATAATGTTGACCCCAATAAAGTTTCCAAAACTGAAATGTGTTATTTTTTCCATTTGTAGAGAAAGAAAGTGAAAACTTCCCCGAGTTTGGTACATGTAGAATATGTTCAAATTAGAATATATTCTAAATGTATTAAACAGCAGATTCAAATCTTCCACATTACCTAGAACTAATCTCAACTCAAAGCAAGAAAGTATTAAATGGCTCTTGTGCCATTAACCTTGGTTCCAGTATGAAGATGACTGCTGTTAATTCAACCTGGAAACCTTGTCCTGATACCTGACTTTTGTAGCCTCGATTCCACTAGAGGTATACTTTTTATCCTTTAATTCAACTTGTTTCAGTGTTCTTATAGTTTTAATTGATCCCTATTAAGCCTGAATTTGCCCAATTAAATAGATGTATATAAAAATAAAATCCATATTATGTGAAACAGGTTAGAAAACATGGAGTAGTTTCAGAATTTATAAGAACAAATAAACACATTATTTTGAACAACGAAATACAGAGTAAGGATAAATATTTGTAACATTTCTTTTCATATCACGAATCATGCATTTATCCTTTTGCCTTTAGTTTCAATGCTCATTAATGCCATCTATAAATGGGAAAATGTTGCTCATTGGTATTAATGGGTAGACGTGATCATCAAAATTGACTAAAAGGTATTTTTTTAAAAACTCTGGTTCATGAATTGCAAATATGTCAAGAAATTCAAGATAGGATAAATCAGAGTTGTACCATAAATTAATAGAAAATTAAAACAATATAAAATCCTACTTCTTATAATATGAAAATAGTTATAACTTCGAACTCTCAGGAAAACACTACAGACATAACTGAGGAAAGGTTTTAGCCCCAGTTCAGAACTTATCACTGGCTTGATCCACTGGAATCAAACAAATACTCTATAGCTAAACTAGCTCCTGGTGTTTGAGATGGGAGTAGATATGACCACTAAAAAAAAAAAATCTAAAAGTTTCAACAATATCCAGGTAAAATAGAGATAAATTAGTTAAGAATTTCAGAAAAAATACCAAAAATATCAACAGATGCCTATAGCCCAGCATTAAGACATCTTGACAGGGCAATACTGAGTCCAAACAAGTTTCAGAAACTAGGCATCCTATTTAAAGATAGGAAGGTCTTGTTTAACAATTTGGATACAGGAGAAGACTTCATTATTTTAGAGGATGACTCATAAGAGGAAGGTACAGTGGCTCAAGTCAAAGAGAGTTATATACATTAAACTCCAGAACTTATTCATCCCTCATAAGTGAAACTTTTTATTCTTTGAGCAGCATCTATCCAGTTCCGTAATTCCCACCCTGTGGGAGCCACCATTCTATTCTGCTTTTTCACATGTAAGTGAGCTCATGCAGTATTTTTCTGTGTCTGGTTTCTTCCACTTGGAATAATGTCCCCTGGATTGTTGTATACCATTGCAAATGACAAGATTTACCTCTTTTAAAGGGTTAAATAATATTCCTCTGTGTGTGTGTGTGTGTGTGTGTGTGTGTGACATTTCCTTTTCTTTCTTTCTTTTTTTTTTTTTTTCTGAGACAGAATCTCACTCTGTCACCGAGGTTATACAGTACAGTGGCACGATCTTAACTCACTGCAACCTCCGCCTCCTGGGTTCAAGTGATTCTAGTGTCTCAGCCTCCCAAGTAAATGAGGTTACAAGCATACACCACCACACCCAGCCTATTCTTGTAATTTCACTGGTGAACAGGTTTTACCATGTTGGCCAGGCTGGCCTCAAACTCCTGACTTCAAGTGCTTTGCCCACCCACCTCAGTCTCCCACAAAGTGCTGAGATTACAGGCGTAAGCCATTGCGCCTGGCTGTGTATCACATTTTCTTTCATCCATTACTGGACACTTAGGCTGATTCCATATCTTGGGTATTAAAAATAAAGCTTCAAGTGGAATATTTAATTTTGTTTATAAATCAACATAATACCTCCGAAAATATTTTAAGTGTAATACAGAAAACATAGTTTTCTAAAACATAGCTACAAATAAAATGGAAAAAAGGATTAGTTTCAGGTATTGTTCCTCTCTTAAAGGTAGTTTTTATTAGCTAACAATTTTGTTAGTTAATTTGAGACTGCTTCTATAAAGAGTCTCTTTAATATCTCACAGTTAAGTAGAAAAATTAGAAGAAAAGTCAACAGACAGTAATTACTATTTGTCTGAGTTCTCCTTTTTCAACAAGATGATGATCCTTAAGACAACACAATTCCTTGATATGTATGCATACTTATTAAAAGGAATTTTCTATAATTAAGTACTTTTTAAAATTAGAAGATAAAATAATTAAAAGAAATTTGAGAATGCCATTCACTAATATCACCTCTGAGGAACTAAAAAGGATCAGAGTGGTTCTTTCTATAATGAATAATAAAATAAATGACACTCTATCTTCAGTGACACAGCAGGGTAGCTGTCCCCCAGTGAGGCAGATAATGCTTGGTGGGAAACTAACATGGACAGGTACCTGGGAAGTGTTGAGTTTGTGTTCACAGAAACAACTCTTCACAACTACACATTGAAAATATTGTTGTGCTCCCAGTGTTTCATTTCTGTCCCTTTTACACTCATAAATTAACCCATTTAGCAAGTATTTATTGATTACTTAATAAGGCGGCACGTCCTGTTGTAGGCATTGCGGATACAAGATGTACACTGTAAAATCAGAGACAAAAAAAGGAGATAACTTGATGAAACATAATCTATACCTCTTGATCCAACTTTGCATTTAGATATACCTCCTAGTTTTATTACAATATTTAATATTTATCTTTATTTTTATATACTAAGATTTTTATGCATAAGAGAAATATTCTTGAGACATGTTCTTAAGTGCTGCAGCTTCTCTGATTGAATAATGTCAAGGATTTTATTTTCCTGGTGTATGTTTCGGAACTTCTTTCTTGATTTTTCTCTAGAATGACCTATTTCATCCCAGCCTGACTCAATGGCTTATTTTGAGACGACAAGAGTTAAGTGTCCAAGACAAGGTACATGAGAGCAACTGAGCATTTGCTTTGTCTGGAGCTGTTTCGCCTTATGCAGCTTTTAACGTTTCTCCTTCCTTAAAATATTGACAAAGACACAGATTCTTCTCTAATTAGATTATTTGCAGTGGGTTGTCTAAGGCTCTTTATATCTGTTCACATGAAATTACCTAACTTTAATGGCCTACATAGTAAAACTACTGCTCTTTCTTTTCTTTGAATTTCCAGACTACTTTTATTTTTTAAAAAATCTTATTTCATATGCTATAATAAGTAATAAGCCATGGGAAAATCCTACTTTTCGCACAATTTCAAACATAGTTATAGTTAACATAGTGAATGTTGTTTATGCCATCGTATCCTGAAGATTCATTTTTAAAAAATTTTCCTAAGACCACTTCAATATGGTTGATTTTACTAGAATGTGAGAGCATCTATTTATTTATTTTTTCTATGTGGGCTGATTAGCATGAAGAAGACATGACATTTATCTCAGAGATGGTTTTTTTATGGACTACATTTTATTCATGTGGGCTAGTAGTCTTAAATTATGTGTCTTACTCAAGGGTCACTATAAAATGCTTCATGTAAAATTACAAAAGCACTTTTAGATCCTTGAGATTGATTGAACCATAAATATACAAGGAAATTCAGTTCATAAAACATCACTGGACTGTTAAGTTGAATCTGTATGGATGCAAACTCTAACTGTATTTGTACCACTAAGTCTGCTCATGATAACTAAATGAATTCTAACTGATTTTCTGGAGAACTGAGGATGTTTCTGCACTATAAAAGGAATAACTCAAAATATAAAATACAAGTATTTAATTAATAAATTATAGCACAATATTATTATAAATTATCTAAAATTTATTTTCTATGATTCTATAGAACATATGATCTATTTTAATTTTCACAAAAATCCTGGAATGTAGACCGGGTAGGTGTTCAGAGATGTTAAAATATTTTTCCTCCAAAATGGAATTAGCATTAAAACCTGATGACTCTTAATATAGGACTCTCTTTAATATATCAAACTTCTACTAAAATTTGATATGATGCAGTGTTAATTTATAAATAGTATAATATTACATATCAAATATAATGAAATATTATACAATTAATTATAGTACATAATAACACAAACTATTTGAAGGTTAGTATTCTTGTAGCTGAGAAAAAAAAAAAAAAAAACCTTTCTACCACTCAGAAATGAAGAATACTAGTGATGTGACAGAGACCATCGTGAAACCTATTATCTCTTCCTGTAAGCCATGGGAGCTGATGAACCTTTCTGCCTCTGTGGGGGAAAAAAAAAAAAAAAAAAGTGGGGGAAATGATAGCTGGATGATTTGGGGCAGTTTGTGGTCAGGTTTTTACAACTCTCAGGAGAAAAGATTGCTTGCTTTTTAGGTAGAAAACCTAGTCTCTAATATAGCTCTCAGGTAGTTAAAAAATATTAACGGCATTTTTATCTATCTGGCATTCCCATGACTTGGTATACCCTATGCTCTCCCAAGTAACTTAACCCAAGTAACACAACATAAATTCTACTATGTGAATTATATTGGCAAGTCACAAGTTGTCTGAAGGCATTTCAATGTGCATACTACTTATATGTCTACTATATAGAGTATGCCCAGTGTCCACTAATTTTATTAAGAATGCTAAATATTTTTGCACCTGCAGTACAATCTCACAGAGTGGCTTTTGTTGTTATAATTCTATGTCCATCATTTGCTAATTTTAATATTAATATCAGGGACTGGCTGAAAAGAGGGAGCATTCCGGTGATGTTAGCCTTATATTGAAAGGAGCTAATTGAAATTCATTAAATAGAAAAATCAAATGCGTTTATCAAAATCTCCCAAACTATATGTTTATGAGCAAAGAAGGGGATATTAGATCAATACGTCAAAATATGTGACATATATAGACATCCAAAGAAATCAAAGGAATATTTTACATGCTGCTACGTAGTATAGATGGGATAAGGAATATGGACTTGCAGTATTTTCTCAAGATGAAGATAAATAGAGGAATATTGTTCTTGGAGTCTGTCTATGCCATCAAAACAAAAACATAATGTGCTTGATGGATATATTAAATATTCTACAATGAATAATGATGAATGTCTACCAATGTATTGTTCCCCAGGAAATATGTTTGGTAGCCTAAAACAATACAACACAGTCTCTCTCTCTCTCTCTCTCTCACACACACACACACACCCATATATGGGAAATACAGAAAGTTTAGGGCAGCTTGTTCTCAATTTTATTAGCTCTTAGGAAAAAATAAAAGATTGCTTGTTTTTTAGGTAAGATATATAGATAAATGAATAGATAGATGGATAGATGCATATGTATATCATAGATATGTGTGTATATATTTATACATTACATATTTCTACTGAGTAAACATCAAACTAGCAACTTTTTGATGAGAAATGTTATTTCACAAAATATGACTATTTTCATATTGCTGAAGTACATATATATCATGAAATCTATACAGCTTGTATCCAATATATAAATTAGAGAATGGTATATTTGGCATTCAAAACTTAAGAAGTACAAATGTTAAAAGAAAAAGAAAACTTATATTTTAGTATGTAGATTCCTTCATCAACTACATATATTTATTAACTAAATACATTTTTAAATACTTTAAAGTGAAAGCAATGGAATGTTTGTAAACCACAATACAAATTTTTAAGATACTAAAAAAAAAAAAAAATGTTTAATGTCTTGTCATAGTAAGATGCCTATGGATCAATAATTCCCAAGTTCAGCATGATAAAGAAAAACTTAGGAATACTGTTAAATTTTGAGGTCTAGTATCTAGAGTTAGTGACTCACAAAATCTGTAACACAGCTCAGCATCCAGAATCTCAAGTTATTCTGGTACAATTGCTCCACAGATAAAACTTTCAGGTGGGAAGATGGGGAAAAGCTGCCACTGATAATATACTTTCATGGAAAATTTTTATTTAAGTAAAAATAAATTAGGTATTAACATGCACTTGGATGCTCCTTTCATTTTGAAATAGAAATAGAGTATTTGTGAGTTATCCCCAAGCAAAGATAATTTAAACAAAGTAGTATCCTCATCCTTTGTAACAAACTAGTTGTTACAATCACCTTAAAGGATTAGGAGCAAAGTCACAGAAATGACAAAGAAAAAAATGATGGTTTGTGTCCCCTTCCTACAAAGGAACAAATAAAAAAATGTGTCAGTAAAGAAACAAGAAAAATAAAACAAAATAAAAATACAGTAAACACACAAATGCAAGATTAGCTCTTTTTTTAAAAAGTGAAAGCAAGTTTCTTAAGAAAGTAAAGGAATAGGCCGGGCGCGGTGGCTCAAGCCTGTAATCCCAGCACTCTGGGAGGCCGAGACGGGCGGATAACGAGGTCAGGAGATCGAGACCATCCTGGCTAACACGGTGAAACCCTGTCTCTACTAAAAAATACAAAAAAAAAAAACTAGCCGGGAGAGGTGGCGGGCGCCTGTAGTCCCAGCTACTCCGGAGACTGAGGCAGGAGAATGGCGTAAACCCAGGAGGAGCAGCTTGCAGTGAGCTGAGATCCGGCCACTGCACCCCAGCCTGGGCAACAGAGTGAGACTCTGTCTCAAAAAAAAAAAAAAAAAGAAAAAGAAAGAAAGAAAGAAAGAAACTAAAGGAATAAATGAATGACTATTCTAAATAACTCATAGTTATTTCTTGATTTATATGCTAAACAAGGGGTGGATACATGAGTTTTTCAAGAAAGGGGTGGAGAATTCCCAGAACTTAGTGTTCTTCCCCTTTTCAGATCATATAATGTAACTTCCATACATTCTCATGGCATTTATAAACTGTCATGGCACTGGTGAGAGTGTTGTTTAGCATGCTAATGCATTATAATTAACATATAATGAGCAGTGAGAATGGCCAGAGGTCACTTTCATCACCATCTTGGTTTTGGTGAGTTTTGACTGGCTTCTTTACCACTCCTGTTTCATCAGCAGAGTCTTTGTGACCTGTATCTTGTGCCGACTTCCTATTTCATCCTGTGACTAACAATGCTTAACCTTCTGGGAATGCTTCCCAGCAGGTCTCAGACTCATTTTACACAGCTCCTGTTCAAGATGGAGTCACTGGTTCAAATGCATCTGACATATATCCCCCATCCCTTTTACAAGGCGACCTATAATTGTAAGGGTTATAGTGGAATGAAGATCCATCTTCTGTAACTTACTCAGACCGAATAGGGGTAATGATATCCCTGCATAACTTGTAAGATCTCTTGTATTCAGGGTAGATAGGATTTTAGTCAGAAAACATCAGAATAGTGGGGTGCATTCATAACTCTGAGTCCTGCCAAAAGGTGGTATCTATAAAATAAGTGTTCAATTTAAGAAAGCATTGAGTAAATTTATCTTGCATTTTTACACAGAGCACAATAGCAATATATTCCACAACAGTCAAGTAATATAAGTAAAATTATACCAACTAAACTCAGTAATGTTTTCCATGATGTGGATAATTGTTAGAACAAAGCTGAGATGGGGTCACTATCAGGTGTACCATACTTTTTGAAACAATTTTTCTCTCATCCTCATTTTTATTAAAAACAAATGACGGTAGTTCTGATTTGTTTGCAAAACAAGTTTTAGTATTATTATATTTGGCCTGATTATTTGCATAAAATGCATCAAGAACAATTATTTGCCACATAGGCTTTTTTAAAAATTGCCTTTATTAGAACTTTTTTCTATATAGAATTTTATATTAGACATTTTAAAGTTATAAGCTCATTATAGTTTTGTGCCTGAAAATACCTGTATAAATTGGGTGAAATTGTCTCCTCTTGTGGCACAAGATAACTTGGGTTTCCCAGGCCTGTCAGCAAGTAACATTCTTTACTTACCACAGGTCAGGAATTATGCACAGGGAATATGTAGACAAGGTATGAGGCCAGTTTTCCCAAGGGGTTTTTATTGGATCTTTAAGTTAAGTTTAATTCTTTAAAGCCATTTGTTTATATTTGAAAGCATACCATTCCAAGCAAAGCCTTGGTAAAAATTACCAGTTTTTCCAATTGTGTCCTCTTGCAAAAGAAAACAGATTCTTATTGGACTTATGCAAATAACTCTATTGCTATAGGTTAAAAATACTCACAAATAGTTTCCAGTTTTTGGAGAAATTAGTTAGAAAGAAACATATCCAAATTTTGTTTACAGGGGTATACTTTACCCAATTGCTAAAAGCTGTAAAAACCTCAAAATAAGAGTTTTCTAAAGTCTGAAAAACAAAACAGGTCAGCTGCTGTTTTGTCTACAGGATTACACCTGTAATCCCAGCACTTTGGGAAGCTGAGATGGGAGGATTGCTTGAGTTCAGGAGTTGGAGAACAGCCTAGCGAACACAGCAAAACCCTATATCTACAAACTTTGTTTGCTTATTTTGTTACTTCGTTTCTAGCAAAGGTAATAAAAATATTATTTTGGTATTTTATTAGTTCAGTCTATGCAATTAGTTCCTGTTTTGCTTGATATATCCTGTTTTGCTTGATATTTATGAACACATTAGTTGTCCAAGAGAGTCTTGAAAGTTTTTCCCCCTTTATTTTAATGGCACACTTTCCAAATTTACTTACATTTAAATATATTCGTCAGAGTTCTATAGCTGATTATAAACTGAGGTTTGAAGAGAATCAAAACAAGACAATTGTCTGTGGATGACAAAATGTCTTAGAAAAATCACAGTCAAAGACACAATTAACAAGAAAATTTGGCTACCTCTGTGGCACACAATACTTTGGCACAATAATTATCATTATTACTGATAATGTGCCATAAGTCATGTCAGACTTATAGGAGTTTCCCATAATTCTGGAACATGCACTAATAATGCATTTATACAAATACAGCCCAAGGAAAGCCAAACACCATTTGATATTTGACAATCTTTCCTGCATAATTTTAATACACAAAATAAACCAAATGTATGTATTTTTACACTTTAGGAGATATATATAAAAGGAATTATCAAGTCAGAAAAAGACTTAATTTTGAATTAGATTTTGGAAAGTTTGTCAAATACGAAAGGTTTAAACACTTCATGTTATAAAGTACAATCTTAGGTCACCGTAAGTCATTTACTTAGTGAAAATGATAACTCAAAATATTTTAAAAGGGCAAAAAGCTTTAATCATTGATACAGGTAGGAATTAGCTTTCCAATTTGTCTCTTTTTTCCTTGCTTCTTTTCCTGTTGTTTATTTAAAAGGCAAATAAAAGTCTTTCTTTTATTTAATATTACTAGAAAATCTTGTTCAAGAGAGAAAGCCAAATTTCACATTTGCATGTGTGTACTATTAATGTCAAACCCAATTCTTATTAAAATCTTGCTGACAAATTTATTCAATCTATCAGTTTGACCATAAGGTAAGATTCTCGTAAAACTTGTATAACACTTTTAAATTTTTTGGTTAAAGAATAGATCAATGCTCTAAGAAAACCCTGTTGTGCTTTTATTCCAATGTTCAATCTACGAAAAAATTGAATAATACCCCTTTAACTTTAACCAGTATGTTCACTAACAGAATTTCTTTTACAAGATTAAGCTTTCAGAACTTGCTCAAACTTTCAGCTTTATCTTATCTAATTCAAAATAATCCTTTAACTTTCTAAACAAAGCAAAAGACCAGCTGCCATGGCTCACATCTGTAATCTCAGCACTTTGGGAGGCTGAGGTGGAAGGATTGCTTGAGCTCTGGAGTTGGAGGCCAATCTAGGGAACACAGCAAAATCCTATCTCTATAAAAAATATAAAAAGTAGCCAGACATGGCGGTGTATGCCTGTAGTCCTAGCTACTCTGGAGGCTGAAATGGAACGATCACCTGAGCATAGTCTTAGCTATTCTGGAGGCTGAGGTGGGAGGATCAACTGAGCATGGGAGGTTGAGGCTGTGGTGAGCTATGATCACACCACTGCACTCCAGCCTGGTGATAGAATGAGACCCTGTCATAAATAAATAAATAAATAAATAAATAAATAAATAAATAAATAAAATGAAATAAAAGAAAACTTTCTCCTCCAGTGGTAAGGAGGAGGAACAATTTGATGCACCTGTCCAGTATACCACTAGTATATAATATACATTTCTTTATGCGAGTTCTAAGTGAACCAGACTGTCAAGTTACAAGTCCTCTGAAGCAATTTTAAAGGAAATTTTTCAAAAAGAGGTGTAAGAAAAATCACAATTATCTTTTTTCGGTCTACCTCAGTTAGATAAATAGAATCTAACTTAAGCCTAAATTCTGTTGGCCCTATGATTGAACATGCCTAGACATGAGTAGAGTGTCGAAATCAGGTTCTAAGCCATGGTATGTGATACCTTCCATGGAAAGAGCTCTTTCAAGAAAAAGGATAGTGAAGGCTCAGAAGCTTAAGGCAAAACAGCCTCCCAATGCTGGGGAAGAACATGCATTGAATACCTTGAATGTATTGTGGAGTCAGATAATATTCCATGGGAATTCCAATGGAATTCATTCAATGAAGCTCATTCATTTGTTCATGAAATTTTTATTGCATATCCTACATGTGTCAGGTACAATTATTTCTTATTAATGTAGATCCACTTACTTTTGGTATAAAATTATTTGTAATAATACTACTGCTGCTATTAAAAAAATAACAGTCAAAATTAGGCTTACCAAAGATTTTACTTATTTGAAATTACATATGTGCTTTACATGAACTTAAAAGCCATGAACATTTAAATATATGTGTGCATATATATACATGTAATATTCACATATATGTGTATATATATGTGTATAATATACATGTATATTACTTGTTTGTATTTGCTTTTTGTATACCCATCCTTTCTTCTGTTTTTAATTTTCTTCTTGCTGATGAACATACTTTCAGTTGTTTATTCAGTGATAATCTGTGAGTAATAACTACATTCATCTTTGTAAATCTGAAAATTCACTCTTCCTTTCAATAAAAGTTTAGTTTATTATAGAATTCTGGGTTGATTCATTACATCTTCAGATAAATCTGGCCTCTGTTGCTCATGATAAGCTTGTAGTCAATAAGAGACTTTCCTTTTTAGGAACTCCATGTTTACATATATACGTGTGTGTGTGTGTGTGTGTGTGTGTGTGTGTGTATCTTTAACGTTGATATTCTGAAGATATTGAGCCATGGACTTTGGTTTTATTTTCCTTGCTTGATATTCAAGATGATTATTCAATCTGAAGGTTCAGTGTTTTCTCTACTAGAAAGTAATTTTAGTCATATATTATGAAATTGTGCCTCTTTCTCTTAATGTGCTTTTTCCTTATTGTTTTATAATTTGTAATCATGAGCTTATCCTCAGCAGCTATTTATTTCATAGGTATACCACAGACCCTGGGTTCTATAGGTCTTTGAGAGAGTGTTTTATGTTTGATTCTGCTGGAGTAGAATCAAACTTTAGAAATGTATCCAAGTTCAGCTGACATTTAAGTTTCTTATTCCTTAGAAGTAAAACTATCTCAGCTAAGTTTATAATATTAACTGAGGTCTACTGTCTTTATTTATTTCCTTCATTATATCATGAACCTTAGTTATATAATGAATTATCTTTCACTTTTAATTTTCTATCTGTGTCTTACACATCATAGGTACTAAATATGTATAATTTTCGACTATATTGATTACTTAGCAACTAAACAACCAATCTGCATACACAAGAAATTAATATTATGAAACTAAAGAAGTTATAAGAACCCACAGTTGATGTTGTAAATCTTATCGACTAAATAATACTCAAATAAATTTAAAATAGAAGTTCAATTTCTCCAATATTTTTAATCTGTTTTGTTTTCTTTTATACAAGTAGAGAAAATAATATGAAATATGCTTGCATAAAAGCCTCAAAGTTAAGCTATTTGTCATGTGTAATGATTTTGTTCTCTCAAGTCCTGATGCAAATATTTGTTTCCCAAGAAAGCCATTACAGCATACTACTTCTCTCTAATAACAAAACGATAAGCTTATATAGAGGAAAAAATAAAATTCCTAAAGGAGGAAGTGCATTCTAAGTACATTAATAATGAAAACAGCTTTAAATGTTAATCTATGTACAAAACAACATCCCAAAATGAACCTCCTGTTACATTTGCCCTCCAGTGAAATAATACAAGATGCTAGGAGAAAATCAAGCTGTTGGTAATCAGGCCCTGAATAAAAGATCACATTTCTATAGTTTCTATTACCAAGGAACACCTGCCATAAAATAAAGAACACAGATATATCATTAAAATATTTTATGATTGCCTATAGGAAATGTATACATGCATAAGCAGATTTTCAACCATATCATAAGATCTTTGTTGAAATTCTTTAAAGAAAATCCATAAAGATGAAAATTAAAATGATAGGCATTTCTTTCTACCAGAATAAGTTGGAGCGATTAGATAATAAAATTATATTATATTGGCAACATGGAGTTTTGAAATAAGCTAGGTCTATCTTGAACCCAGTCCAAGAAAGTTTAGTTACAAAGTTACTAGATTTGACTCACAATATAGTGGGTATAACTTGGGCTCTGTAGTAATTTAATCTGAGACACCAATATATATTTTTAAAAAAATAATTAAAAATTGTATTCTTTGGAATATGATTAGTACAGTATTTAATTTAGAGTGCAAATCTCTCAAATTCATTCTCTCTCTCTCCCTCCCATCTTCTGTCTTCCTTTCCTACCTTTCTCTCTCTCTGTCTCTCATTTCTTTATGTAACTAGAAATTTAATGAGTTCTTCTAAGTGATAAACAGAATACATCTGCAGAAGACCTGGAACCACTTCATAGCTAGAAAAAATAAATACATGTCTGTAATGTCATAGCTCAGGCTCTTTGGACTGTTTGTCATCTTTTAATCCCCTGCTCACCACTCCATGCAGGACAGTTCTCCAGGTGCCCTTGGACAGACCGAATTCTCCCCACTTTCTTGCTTGTAGTTCTGAATATGCCACATCCTGAGACAGGGAGTGGCTGACCAGAAAAGCTCAGGTTCTGTTCCAGTCTCTTCTAGAAATAAGATGTATTTCAATGGTTTAAGTCAGAGTTTTCTGTTGCTCCATGATATAAAATCCAGAGAAGGCTGCTTTCTGCGATCCCTCACCTGTGGTGCAAATGGGGCATATATAGACAATACTCCACCCACCCCAGGCAGCATATCTGAGCCGTGAAGGACTGGCTTTTAAAAAATCCTATACTTCTGGCCCCTTGTTACTTATCTGTATATAACAAATCCACTTCCTGTAACTTGTATGTAGGTGTTTTATTTCACTGGAGTGCCATGTGGATAGCCAGTACACAGTGAACAAAATTGGCACTGAGAGCAGGGTGACCTCTGACAGACCATGACTTGTATTGGAAAAGCAGGAAGGGCCATACCCTTTGGTACACCTGGTCCAGGGAGAAGATGTCAGCCTGACAATGCACAGTGGCACAAGAGTCCCTGATGTTGGCCAGTTATGCGGCTGCTTATTCCTAGGATCATAGACCTCGGGAAATCGGTACTCAGATAGACTCTGAGGTGTTTGAGAAGGAGTCAACACAAGTATTGCAGGTCTTTTCAGAGAGGGGGGCTCACTGTTTAAAGAACAGAATAGAAGAAAGGCCAGAGAAGCCCTGTGCAGCCTGGATGATGTATTTCTTTGATCAAGGGACATTGCAGATCCAAATGATGAACGGAGCCATTAAGGGAGAAGACAAGGTCTCTGGATGCTCCCTGGAGGCCAGTGGTCCTAAACTTTGGTCAAGATAGAAGGGAGAAAGAGGGCAATTCAGACTTCTCTGAGGGAATTATAGGTATTGACATTTTGGCGGCTTGTAGCACAGAATATCATTACTGCTCGAAGGGGCATGCCCCTCAAAGCTAAGGATTTCAGCCACAATAAAGGGGCATATCCCCTCCTGCCTGCAACCTTAGCTATCCAAGTCCCAACAGATTATTCAGCACAAGTAGTACTGCATGCTGAGTGGAGAAATGGACACTAATTTGTTATTTTAGGACTTGGTACACATAAAAAGGTTACAATCAACCTTGTTACAGTGTACCAGGCAGTTTGGTTGGTCAAAGGACCTTCAGGACATGGAGACTAACAATGGACTGAATGCTAGGCTTCTGGGGTGGGAAGCCAAAGAAGTATTCCAGATACCATCAAGAAAAAATTATTATTCCCAGTGATACCCACGAATAAAAAGGAGGCCCAACAGGCTGTATGCCTCTTTGGGTACTGGATACAGTGTTTATTTTACAGAAGTGTTATTTAGGCCCCCTTAGTTCGGGTGACCAACAAAGCCACCAACTTTAAGTGGGATCCTTTGCAACAGCATGCTGGAAAAACATTTGATAAGACATGGCCATTATACTACCTTTAAAACCTTTAATGCCAGCTAGTCTGATGGAATTACAGGTGTCTGCAACCTTCACACATGCTGACTGGAATTTGTGGCAACAGAAAACTGTCAGTGGGGTGTACCAATCTCTTGGATTTTGAACTCACAGGTTGCCTAAGGTATCCATCAGATACAACTCCTTTAAATGGTAACTCCTTGAATGCTTTTGGGAAGTAGTGGAGACTGAGTTCTTCACAGCTGGAGTGCCACACGTGACACTGCAACATGCATTTCCCATTCTCTCTTGGGTGCTCACAACTCCCCAGTAAAATTGAACATTCTCAACTGAGTTCAATTTTCAAGTGGAAAGGGTACATGCAAGATTAGGCCTGGCAAGGATGCCTCAGGACCAGTAGGCTCCATGAACAACTGGCTAGCTTACCAGAAGGGACCAAGCAACTTGTAGGGACCTCAAGACTTAGAAAGGAGCCTTCTTACAATATGGCATAGATTACTGACAACTCTGACAAATAACAAGCAGGTAGAATCCACTGGACTGTGGCTACCTTCCAGCCAGGTGATGGCCATCTTTTGACTCAGATTGAATATATTATTTTACCCAATGGATCAAACCTACATGCAGCGGCAATGGCCATGCAGGCCAGTCTTACCACCATATCTTGCTATACTGCCACTTACTCATGGGCCTATGCCAACAGCCTAGCCATCTGGTAGGAAAATAGCAATGAAGTGACTGAACTATTAAATTATTTCCTGTGTGAAGACAAAGACATGGCAGCAGATTGCTGCCTGGAAGGGACAAGTAGATGCCACTCATGTGGACACTTGAGCCTACCATAACCATCCCTGAGCGGAGCTTGTGTCATATTTTTGGATAACCCCTGGTAGGAAAGCAGTTGAGAGCCCTGTCAGTATAAGAAAATGCCAGGAGGAAAGAATAGACCATTAAAGAGGAAACAATTAAAGTCCAGATATGAAATGAAGCATTTTACTATCTTGCCAAATGAAAGGAGCATAAATGTCCAGCTTTCTTGAGGTTTTTAGGATTAAGCCCATCTTGTCTCCCTTAAATCAGTCTCTACCACCCTGAAGCCAGCCTGCCGCCCCACTCCCGGAAAAAATCTTGGATCTATAACATGTTGAAAATGCAAGTAGAATTCATACTTTATACATGTATAAACAGATACACATTTTATCTTTTTGTCATATTTTTAAGTATTCAGAAATTATTTTAGAGCACAGACTGCCAGCAGCTGTGTGTTAGAAAGTAATGGTGAAAAAATAGTAAGTTGAATTGATTGAAGTGTTCTAGTACCTGCAAAACAAAAAGGATAGTAAGCTCACCTTTGCTCAAAAGACATGTGTTGAGCCCATATTGTATAAAATACTCTGAGGCTGAAGAAATGCGAAGGAGGAAAAAAGAACATAATTTCATTCCAAAAGACAAAGTATAAAAGCAACATATCAAAGGAGTAGGAAGATCCAAGGCCTGTGTCTGTATCTTGACAAAAAGATTAATGTAACTAAAGACAAAATGTCTTTCAGAAAAATACAAGCAACAAAAGAAAAATAATCAACAAAACAAATGTCATAAGCTGACACTGTCAATCATTGTCTAAGAATGCCACACGTGACCCTCAAAATCTTTTCCAAGGACTTCAGTATTATAGCCACTCTGGTAAGATAATCACTTCCTTGGACTACTATGAATGACACTGAATTAAGAGAGTGCCTCCAAACTCCATGAGTACATTTTAATTAAGCAACTTTTTGACCATGATTTCGCTTATGACATAGATTTGCCAGTAAGTACAAAATGTTCTGATCTTTCAATATAGGTATATCTGTTATGTGATTTTTATATTTCTCATTTATATTTTTCATTAATAAATTATCATTTTGTTTTTTATCAGTTCCTGGGATTGAATCATCTGAATCTATTCTGAAAGACATTTTGATTCTCACATACATCATGATACCTGGTTATGCAATATGGAGATCCGTATCAGGAACCCAAGTAAATTCGCCCAGGAAGTAGTCCTTTGGGAGTCTTTATAGATAGCTAGTTGGCCTCTCCAGAAGGGTCTTCACCTCAATGAAATTCTTTTCTTCCTCTCTTCTCCAGATTCCCCCCGCCTCACCTTCTTGTCTCACTTTGAAAAATAGTTTTCAATATTTGAATATTAAAATTTTATCAATCATTTCAGACTTTTAAAATCATTTTAAAACTACTCATTTCTGTAAAAGTCCCTTACCTGGAAACTCTGGCAAAAATAATATTTTGTTGCTTGTAGCTCCCATAATACAAAGTATTTGTGTGTGTATGTATATATATGTCTACACATATGTATAATCATGTCTTATTTTCTACTTGTATTGCATATGTCTTCTTTTTCCTAAGCGACTATAAATTACTTTAAAGTAACCATGAGATATTATTATACACAATTAGAGAACTTCTGGAAATCTACTGGAAAGTTTTGTGTCCAATTGAGCATTGCCTATAGTCACATAGAGTTCACTGTCAATAGTTACACAACTTCATTCTGGTACTATTTCTCAGAGGATAAATAACTATCAGCCTTCATATTATTTCATGTCAAATAATAGGAAAAGTAACAATACACTGTTCTAAGGAGACAAATTGCTCACTTAATAAGAATTCTCTATCTGGGAAAGATGATAAATAATCTCTTCCATATAGAAGGCAGAAATCATTTCCCCTCTGACTGTTGCTGTCTGACTCTGCCTGACTACAACATTTGCATTGCACAGAAGTACCATTAGTATTATGCCTATAATAGGTAAGGGAAATTTCTTCTGGTCGAGCTTGGTCTTGCTTGTTTTAACTCCAGAAAACTACCATTTCACAGAAAAAGTAGACGATATCATTGAGCATGTTTCTTCTTCTGTACTGTGGCTAAACCTGTATAGGAAGTCATTAATTCTCAGAAAGTCCTTTCAGATGTAGTAGCCCAGTTTTATATGTAGAGTTTAGCACAAAGAGGAAAACTGAATGGTCTAAGGCCACGTTAAGAGTCTGCGCCAGAAGTGTCATTAGAACTCACGAGCATGTGCCAACAAGCCTGTGCTCAAAACAGGAGCCCATGTCAGTCTTTATCGCTGTGGAGTGACACTATTACTACAAACAGACCTTTTAACTAAAAGAATTTCTAGGCTACTACCAGCATCTGAGTCAAAGGAAAACCACATTTTCTGGTAAAAAGAAAGGCATAAATGATATGCAAAGTTAACATTTTAAAATTATTTTAGAATTGCTTTTAAAAGGATTTTGTCCAGTTCAAATTTAAAGCACAAAAAAAGAAATATATTTTTCATATCAACAAGTGAGCCAATATTGTGCATTTTTCATGTTATAATTATAAATTATGAGCAAGACTTCCAGCTTGAGCCTAAGTAGTAAAAGGTATTCTAGTAATGAGTGAGGCAGGCCTAAGAGAAGTGGCTGAAGAATTTTAAGGAGCACCCCTATCCATAGCAAAAAAAAAAAAAAAGAGTGCCAGCCACAAGAGCTAGACTCACTTACTTCCATATGGGCAGTTTTCTCATTAACAAGCTGATGATTCTGGAATATCAGCCACTCTGATGTGCCCTCCATCACAGTGCCTATGAGTACTATGAAGATACAGATAATAAGTTAAAAAGGCAAAAGCAATTTCGCTGCAATTTTTATAGCCTGGCTTCCTCTTTGCTCTGACATGGTGTAACTCAGAGGATAGCACAGTGTTCTCTCCCAAATCCCTCCAAACTGCCTTGTTCATTTGGCACTAAGACTCGTACACAAACAGAGGCACTTGGCAGAGTGACTGTAGCTAATGATAGGAATACCCAGTACCCAAGAGTAGGTACCCAGTAAAGCAGTAATACATTGATAGAGGCCCAAATAGAGAAGGTAAGAATGACTAGAGTGGTGCCAATGCCCAGAGGGAGACGGCAGCAATGGTGGTGGCTGTCGATGGGAGCAGACTTGTTTGTAAGAAAATGTGAGACACTCTGAAATACCAGGCAGGGGACTTTGTGGAGTGCTAACGTTTTTCCATCTGCTCTAGGGGTAAGCTGCCAGTGTTTTTTTTTTTTTTTTTTTTGAGACAGTCTCACTCTGTTGCCAGGCTGGAGTGCAGTGGCACGATCTCATCTCACTGCAACCTCCGCCTCCTGGATTCAAGAGATCTCTTGCCTCAGCCTCCTGAGTAGCTGAGACTACAGGCATGTGTCACCACACCCAGTTAATTTTTGTAGTTTTAGTAGAAAAGGGATTTCATCACGTTGGCCAGGATGGTCTCGATCTCTTGATCTCATGATCTGCCCACCTCAGCCTGCCAGTGTAATTCTTTACCTACTCCTAGGCTAGTGAAACTTAAGGAAACAAGTTAAAGATAGATTTGGTATAATAGTGTTGATTTTTTTGTATTTACCTATTCTGTAATATTTAAAAGTTAACTGATTTTTAATGTATGTGATATTCACAACTTATAACTTTAACCTTAACAAGTTCATGCTGTACGATTCCTTAGCATGACTTCAAGGTTGCAATTATAGAGCCAGACAAAACCATGTCGTAAAAAGTATGTGGAATCTAATTAAGATATAATGTCATGTATATGTTGTGATTCTGACATCCAGGAAAGTAATATATATATATATACACACACACACACACACACACAGACACACACACCAATAAAGTACAGAATTCTGTCAAAAAGATCAAAGAGATAAAACACAATTACTGAGGGATTTAAGGATTCCAATGAAATGATATTAAGGATTCTCTAGGGGCAGGCAGGAAAACATTTTAAATATCTCAAGAAAGCAAAAATTTCAGGAGAACCTGACTGAATAGTTATGCCAGTAGTACATAAATTTAGAAATGCCTGAAGGACTTTGCGAGTAAACAATATTGGAAAATCTGGCTGATGATGTAACTTAAACCCGGGAATGTGGGCGAAAAGCACTGGCTTTTTAAATTTATGACATCCCCTTTTGATGCCAGTAACACAGGACATGACATGTTCTATAGATACCTAGAGCAAAAGCTCCACACTGTGCCCACGTCAGGGGACTCTGGTGAATAACTTTAGGACACCAACTGGCTCTGAAAGGTATAATCACTTGAAATCCACCTTCATCTGTATTTTTGCATGATAGGAAGCTTACCCACTTTATGCGTCAAGAGCATTGTTACACACTCTAGACTAGAATGTTAAACAATAGAGGTATGGAGTTTATAATCTAGAGAGATGAGGACTAATCAAATAATCACACACATTATGTATTACATTGTGTTTCATCAAACTCAAAATGTCATTAATTTCAACATAATAGGATGTGTTATTTTGTATCATTAAGAAAACAAAACAAAAAAAAGTCCCACTGATATTAAAACTGTGGGGCAATGCTTTCTTTTATCGCTCAGATATTTTATCTTTTAAAAACAAAGGTTGTCTGGTTCCAGAGTCTGTCTGTGAATTTTGTGAAAATACCACTGCTTCCTTCTGGATGGTCTTTAGCCAAGTTAGTAAACCACTATGTGGCTCAGTTTTGTCATCTAAAATATGGAGACAGAAAAGTCTACCTGTCTCACAGGATTGTTGTAAGGATTGCATAATTTGATATTTATACATTTCTTAGAATTGTATGTAACATATATTAGGCATTTGTAAGACTTTGTTTTCATTACTATTGTATTAAATACATTTGAAATTTTTACACTAACAGAAGTTGTTATTACAAGTTAATGATTGTTATTTGTAGGTCATTGGCTCAAACTCATGTCAGTGATCTACTGAAATTTGTGGCACATAATGCTTATCGTTATTTAAGCTAAGTTATGCCTTTCTTCACCCTCAACAATCTACTACAGATTTTAAAAACCCAGAAAAACAGTTTAATAAACAGACAGGCAACTTCAGCTAGCCCTCACTTTTGACCTTAACTTCTAGAAAATGTGGTTTTACAAAAATGCTATATCTTTTGTGTCTTTATTTTTTATTTTTATTTTTTATTATACTTTAAGTTCTGGGTTACATGTGCAGAACGTGCAGTTTTGTTACATAGGTATATGTGTGTCATGGTGGTTTGTTGCACCCATAAACCCATCACCAGGTATTTCTCCTAATGTTATCCCTCCCCTACCCCCCTACCCCCTACAGGCCGTGGTGTGTGATGTTCACCTCCCTGTGTCCATGTGTTCATATTGTTCAACTCCCACTTATGAGTGAGAACATGCAGCGTTTGGTTTTCTGATCTTGTGATAGTTTGCTGAGAATGATGGTTTCCAGCTTCATCCATGTCCCCACAAAGAACATGAACTCATCCTTTTTTATGACTGTATAGTATTCCATAGTGTATGTGTGCCACATTTTCTTAATCCAGTCTATTATTGATGGACATTTGGGTTAGTTCCAAGTCTTTGCTATTGTGAATAGTGTTTCAATAAACATACATGTGCATGTGTCTTTATTGCAGAATGATTTATAATCCTTTAGGTACATACCCAGTAATGGGATGGCTGGGTCAAATGGTATTTCTAGTTCTAGATCCTTGAGGAATTGCCACGCTGTCTTCCACAATGGTTGAACTAATTTACATTCCACCAACAGTGTAAAAGCGTTCATATTTTTCCACAACCTCTCCAGCATCTGTTCTTTCCTGACTTTATCATGATCACCATTATAACTGGCATGACATGGTATCTCACTGTGGTTTTGATTTACATTTCTCTAATGACCAGTGATGGTGAGCATTTTTTCATATGTTTGCTATCTGCATAAATGTCTTCTTTTGAGAAGTGTCTGTTCATATCCTTTGCCCATTTGTTGATGGGGTTGTTTGCTTTTTCCCTGTAAATTTAAGCTGTGGTAGATTCTGGACATTAGCCCTTTGTCAGATGAATAGATTTCAAAAATTTTCTCCCATTCTGTAGGTTACCTGTTCACTCTGATAATAGTTTATTTTGTTGTGCAGAAGCTCTTTAGTTTAAATAAATCCCATTTGTCAATGTTGGTTTTTGTTGCCATTGGCTTTGGTGTTTTAGACATGAAGTCTTTGCCATGCCTATGTCCTGAATGGTATAGCCCAGGTTTTCTTCTAGAATTTTTATGGTCCTAGGTCTTACATTTAAGTCTTTGATCCATCTTGAGTTGATTTTTGTATGAGGTGTAAGGAAGGGGTCCAGTTTCATTTCTTTGCATATGGATAGCCAGTTTTCCCAACACCATTTATTAAATAGGGAATTTTTTCTCCATTGCTTGTTTGTGTCATGTTTGTCAAAGATTAGATGATAGTAGATGTGTAGTGTTATTTCTGAGGCCTCTGTTCTGTTCTATTGGTCTGTATATGTGTTTTTGGTACCAGTACCATGCTGTTTTGGTTACTGTAGCCTTGTAGTGTAGTTTGAAGTCAGACAGCATGATGCCTCCAGCTTTGTTCTTCTTGCCTAGGATTGTCTTGGCTGTACGAGCTCTTTTTTGGTTCTATATGAAATTTAAAGTTTTTTTTTTTTTTTTCCAATTCTGTGAAGAAAGTCAGTGGTAGCTTGATGAGAATAGCATTGAATCTATAGATTACTTTGAGCAGTAAGGCCATTTTAATGATATTGATTATTTCTATACCGGAGCATGGAATTTTTTTCCATTAGTTTGTGTCCTGTCTTATTTCCTTGAGCAGTGGTTTGCAGTTTTCCTTGAAGAGGTTCTTCACATCCCTTGTAAGTTGTATTTCCAAGTATTTTATTCTCTTAGTAGCAATTGTGAACGGGAGTTCACTCATAATTTGGCTCTCTGTCTGTTATTGGTGAATAGAAGTGCTTGTGATTTTTGCACATGGATTTTGTATCCTGAGACTTTGCTGATGCTGCTGATCAGCTCAAGCAGAACTGGGGCTGAGAGGATGGGGTTTTCTAAAATACAATCATGTCGTCTGCAAACAGAGACAATTTGACTTCCCCTCTTCCTGTTTGAATACCATTTATTGCTTTCTCTTGCCTGATTGCCCTGGCCAGAACTTCCAATACCGTGTTGAATAGCAGTGGTGACAGAGGGCATCCTTGTCTTGTGCCAGTTTTCAAAAGGAATGCTTCCAGTTTCTGCTCATTCAGTATGATATTGTCTGTGGGTTTGTCATAAATAGCTCTTATTATTTTGAGATATATTCCAACGATACCTAGTTTATTGAGAGTTTTTAGCATGGAAGGCTGTTGAATTTTGTCAAAGGCTTTTTCTGCATCCATTGAGATAATCATTTGGTTTTGTCGTTGGTTCTGTTTATGTGATGAATTACATTTATGGATTTGAGTATGTTGAACCAGCCTTGCATCCCAGGGATGAAGCTAACTTAATCATGGTGGATAAACTTTTTGATGTGCTTCTGGATTCAGTTTACCAGTATTTTATTGAGGATTTTCCCATATATGTTCGTCAGGGATATCAGCCTAAAATTCTTTTTTTTATTGTTGTTGTGTCTCTGCCAGGATTTGGTATCAGGACGATGCTGGCCTCATAAAATGAGTTAGGGAGGAATCCCTCTTTTTCTATTGATTGGAATAGTTTCAGAAGGAAATGGTACCAGCTTCTCTATGTACCTCTGGTAGAATTCAGCTGAAAATTCATCTGGTCCTGGACGTTTTTTGGTTGGTAAGCTATTAATTATTGCCTCAATTTCAGAACCCGTTATGGGTCTATTCAGATATTCAACTTATTCCTGGTTTAGTCTTGAGAGGGTGTATGTGTCCAAGAAGTTATTAATTTCTTCTAGATTTTCTAGTTTATTTGCAAAGAGGTGTTTATAGTATTTTCTGATGGTAGTTTGTATTTCTGTGGGATCAGTGGTGATATCTCTTTTATCATTTGTATTGTGTCTATTTAATTCTTCTCTCTTTTCTTCTTTATTAATCTTGCTATTGGCCTATCTATTTTGTTCATCTTTTCAAAAATCCAGCTCCTGGATTCATTGATTTCTTGAAGGGTTTTTTTTTTTTTTTTTTTTTTTTTGTCCCTATCTCCTTCAGTTCTTCTTCTAGTTCTTTCAATTATCATGTTAGGGTGTAGATTTTAGTTCTCTCCTTGCTTTCTCTTGTAGTCATTTAGTGGTATAAATTTCCCTTTACACACTGCTTTAAATGTATCCCAGAGATTCTGGTAAGTTGCGTCTTTTTTCTCATTGGTTTCAAAGAACATCTTTATTTCTGTCTTCATTTCATTATTTACCTGGTAGTCATTCAGGAGCAAGTTATTCAATTTGCATGTAGTTGTGCAGTTTTGATTGATATTCTTAATCCTGAGTTCTAATTTGATTGCACTGTGGTCTGAGAGACAGTTTGTTGTGATTTCTGTTCTTTTACATTTGCTGAGGAGTGTTTTACTTCCAATTATGTGGTCAATTTTAGAATAAGAGCAATGTGGTGCTGAGAAAAATGCATATTCTGTTGATTTGAGGTGAAGAGTTTTGTAGATGTGTATTAGGTCTGCTTGGTCCAGAGCTGAGTTCAAGTCCTGGATATTCTTGTTAATTTTCTGTCTCAGTGATCTGTCTGATATCGACAGTATGGTGTTGAAGTCTCCCATTATTACTGTATGGGACTCTAAGTCGCTTTGTAGGTCTCTAAGAACTTGCTTTATGAATCTGGGTGTTCCTGTATTGGCTGCATATATATTTATGATAGTTAGCTCTTCTTATGAATTGACACCTTTACCATTATTGTAATGGCTTTCTTTGTCTCTTTTGATCTTTGTTGGTGTAATGTCTGTTTTATCAGAGGCCACGATTGCAACCCCTGCTTTTTTTTGGTTTCAATTTGCTTGGTAGATCTTCCTCCACCCCTTTATTTTGAGCCTATGTATGTCTTTGCACGTGAGGTGAGTCTTTTGAATACAGCACACCTGTAGGTCCTGACTCTATATAATTTACCAGTCTGTGTCTTTTACTTGGGGCAGTTAGCCCATTTACATTTAAGGTAAATATTGTTATGTGTGAATTTGACCCTCTCATTATGATACTAGCTGATTATTTTGCCCATTAATTGATGCAGTTTCTTCACAATGTCAATGGTCTTTGCAATTTGAACGTTTTATGCAGTGGCTGGTACTGGTTGTTCTTTTCCATGTTTAGTGGTTCCTTCAGGAGCTCTTGTAAGGCAGGCCTGGTGGTGACAAAATCTCTCAGCATTTGCTTGTCTGTAAACGATTTTATTTCTCCTTCACTTATTAAGCTAATTTGGCTGGGTATGAGGTTCAGGGTTGAAAATTCTTTTAATAATGTTGAATATTTGCCCCCACACCACACTCTTCTGGCTTGTAGGGTTTCTGCAAAGATATTCACTGTTAGTCTGATGGGCTTCCTTTTTGGGGTAACCCGGCCTTTCTCTCTGACTGCCCTTAACATTTTTTCCTCCATTTCAACCTTGATGAATCTGACAATTTGTATCTTGGGGTTGCTTTTCTCAAGGAGTATCTTTGTGGTGTTCTCTGTATTCCCTGAATTTGAATGTTGACCTGCCTTGCTAAGTTGGGGAATTTCTTCTGGATAATATCCTGAAGAATGTTTTCTAACTTGGTTCCATACTCCCCGTCACTTTCAGGTACACCAATCAAATTTTGTCATAGTCCCATATTTCTTGGAGGTTTTCACTCTTTTTCCTCTAATTTTGTCTTCTCATTTTATTTCATTAATTTGATTCTTCAATCACCGATATAATTTCTTCCATTTGGTCGAATCGGCTATTGAAGCTTGTGTATGCTTCATGAACTTCTTGAACTGTTATTTTCAGGTCCATCAGGTCATTTAAGCTCTTCTCTACACTGGTTATTCTAGTTAGCCATTCGTCTAACCTTTTTTTTTCAAGGATTTTAGCTTTCTTGTGATGAGTTAGAACATGCTCCTTTAGCTCGGAGAAATTTGTTATTACCGACTTTCTGAAGCCTACTTCTGTCAACTTGACAAACTCATTCTCCATCCAGTTTTGTTTCCTTGCTGGTGAGGAGTTGTGTTCCTTTGGAGGAGAAGAGCATTCAGGTTTTTGGAATTTTCAGCCTTTCTTCTCTGGTTTCTCCCCACCTTTGTTGTTTTATATACCTTTGGTCTTTGATGTTGGTGACCTACAGATGAGGTTTTATTGTGGATATCTTTTTTGTTGATGTTGATGTTATTCCTTTCTGTTTGTTAGTTTTCCTTCTAACAGACAGGCCCCTCAGCTGCAGATCTCTTGGAGTTTGCTAGAGGTCCACCCCAGGCCCTGTTTGCCTTGGTATCACCAGTGGAGGCTGCAGAACAGCAAATATTGCTGCCTGATCTTTCTTCTGGAAGCTTCATCCCAGAGGGTCACCCACCTTTATGAGATGTGTGTTGGCCCCTACCGGGAGATGTCTCCCAGTCAGGCTACATGAAGGTCAGGGACCCACTTGAGAAGGCAGTCCATTATTGGAGCTAGGAGAACCACTGGTCTCCTCAGAGCTGTTAGGCAGGGACGTTTAAGTCTGGGGAAGCTGTCTGCTACATTTTGTTTAGATATGCTCTGCCCCCAGAGGTGGAATCTAGAGAGGCAGTAGGCCTTGTTGAGCCCCGGTGGGCTCCACCCAGTTCGAGCTTCCCTGCCACTTGGTTTACACTGTGAGTATAGAACCACTTACTCTAGCCTCAGCAATAGCAGATGTCCCTTCCCCCGTCCAAGCTCCCACACCCCAGGTTGAACTCAGACTGCTGCACTAGCAGCAAGCAAGGCTCCATGGGCTTGGGATCTGCCAAGCCTGGCACAGGAGTGAATCCCCTGGTCTGCAGTTTGTGAAGGCAGTGGGAAAGGTGCAGTATTTGGGCAGGAGTGTAGCACTCCTCCAGGTACAGTCACTCATGGCTTCCCTTGGCTAGGAAAGGAAAATCCCCCAACCCCTAGCATTTTCCGGGTGAAGCAACAACCCACCCTGCTTAGGCTCGCCCTCCATGGGCTGCACCCACTGTCCAACCTGTCCCAGTGAGATGAACCAGGTACCTCAGTTGGAATTACAGACTTCACCTGTCTTCTGCATTGATCTCACTGGGATCTGTAGACCAGAGCTGTTCCTATTCGGCCATCTTGGAAGCGATCCTCTCCTTTTGTGTTTTTTAAAGATGATTTTCTGATATTTTTCATATGAAAGGTTGAAAATTATTATGTATTCACCTTTAATTTGCTTTGAAGGAAAGTGGAATAGCAGTAGAAGCATGCTTTTGTTATCCAATAGAGCTAAGTTTAAATGTTACCTGTGCTGACATTGAACAAGTTACTGAAATCTCATAGACTTCATTTCTTCACTCACAAAGCTAAAGTAAAAAGCACTGTCTCAGGGATCTTTTGTAAGCATTATATATGGAAATATATGTAAAATTTTCCAATAGGAAACCTAGTAAATTGTAAATACACAATAATAATAATTGGGGTTATCAGTGCTTATATTAATTAATTGGCAATGTTTTAATAAATTCATAATGTACAGTATAACAAGGTGAAGTCTTCATTTGGTATACAGAAAGGAGTCCAATAATATACTACTGGCAAATAATAAGCACATAATATGAAATAAATGAAAGTGGAAATACTGTCACCACATAAAAATGTTGCAGTGGCACTCTGGAATCTAATCCATCAAATATGATGCAAAAAGAATAAAATTTGGAGGGAAACCATGTTAATGAATAATTCAAATAAGTTTATGCATTTATTCAAATGTAATTTGAATAAAATATGGAAGACAGTGTAGCCAGTCTTTGAACACTTCGAACTAATGATAATGTCCATTGGCATCCTTCAATATGCCAGTGTATGTGTTGTTCAAATATATTAGAATCTCAGCCTGCCTTCAAATAGATTATATTAGTAATGAATGAATTAAGAATTTAATTTATGAGGTATATTACTGGGGGAGATTTGCAAAACACAAATTAATTAGATATTTTCAACTTGGATTAAAAATATCCTGAATGTTTTTCATAGCACTTATTATTATTGTATTTACCAGCCTTTTTATTCTTTCTTAGTGTAGATGTTTTTATTCATTGTTAATTTGATATTGAAAGATTATCAGTTGAAATATGAAAACAACATAAAGGTTTTACATGTTATTCCCCCACCAAAATCCTAGATGTGGCTAATACATAATAATTATATATGTAAATCATTTAAATTTACAAATTCTTTATTTTTTTAAGAATTTTGGAGAGGTAATTTTTTTTTGCTTTATTTTGCATTCATTGATGGTTAAATGTCATTTTTCTGCCCTCCTTTTAGAATAATAGCTTACATATATTACTCTAATAACATGTGATAAAGATATTCATTAAGCTACAGATAAATGTCCAAAATGGATAATGATAAAATGTATAGCTACATTTTAAAATTAATTTTGTCAGAATATAAGTTTTTTTTAACATATAGGGATATGTAATATGGGATATAAACATGGAAATCCTTTCTGAAAGTTTTTGCTTTATAGATAAGAAATTAATTTGATTTGCGGTTTGAATCAGCTTACTGACATACTGTCAGCGAAAGAGGCAAATAAATTTGACCATAATTATAGTAAATCTTACTGTTTACAACAATTAACAAATTAACACCTTTCTGCCTACGGTAGCTGAGCATGAGAACTTGAGCTTCTGTTTTCCCCATTTTACATGAAGTTTAAATTCCTGCATTTTTAATCCTCTCATATTCTGAACAGAAGATTCAAATAGAGTGAATTAAAAAGAGTAAATTAATTTTCTTACTTGTCTTAAATATTTTAACAGCTTTATTAAGGTAAATTGACTTATCATACATTTGACTGGATATAAGTATACAATTCAATGATTATTAGAACACTCAGTACAATTTTGAAAAAAGGTAACAAGTGTAGACCTCTTTTTTCTTAGTCTTATAGGTAAGACAGTCTTTTACCATTAAGACTAATATTTGCTGCAGAGGTTTCATACATATCCTTTATGAGATTAATTAACTCTCTTTTACTTTCTAATTTGTTGGGGATTCATGAATGGCTATTGAATTTTGTTCAGTGTTCTTTCTGAGTCTATTGAGAACGTCTTGGGTATATTACAATAATTGATTTCCAAAAATGAAACCAACCTTGCATTTTTAGAATAAGCCTCAACTGGTCAAATTGATAATTTTTTTTGTATCACTAAACTTTATTCGTGATTACTTTGTTGAGGACTTTCACATCTATATTCAGGAAAGGTACTGATCTGGTTGTTATTTTATGTTGCTTTTTAATTTTATTTAGTTATGTTTTGGTCTAGCTTTTGCATTAGGGTGAAACTGTCCTTATGGAATGAGTTAGAAAGTATTCCCTCTTTCTCAATACTTTGTGAAGGATTAGTCTTATTTACTTCTTAAATGTTTGATATAATTCACCAGTCAAGGCATTAGGGCCTGGGCTTATTTTGTCTGGGAAATATATATCTCTATCTATCTCTTTATATATATTTGTATATATTTTATGTATATGGATATATATATATATTTGGTGGGGAAATTTTTAATTAGTTGTCATAGATTGTGAGCAATTTGAGGTTACAAACAATATCTTCAAATTAAAGTCCCCTGGTAATGAGGATTGCTTGAGTCCATGAATTTGAGACCAGTGTGAGCAACATAGAGACTGTTTCAAAAAAATAAACAAATAAAATACATCCCGTGATAATGTGTCTTTAATAAATAAACATTAGCAAAAAAATTGGAGCCTTTAAAAAGTAGTTTGAGGTATTTTTAGGATGGTGAATAAACTAGTCATTTTGAATCTAACAGAAAGTAATAGATGAGCATTTAAAAATTCATTCAAGACAATTATGAAAATGCTCATTTTTAATTTAATTAAAACTTACAGAAAATAGCTATGATTTTATCTTCTTTTCTAACTCTAATTCTGATAGTGTCCAACACAGAAATGAAATTGCATTGGTTTTGTTTTAATGTTTTGTATATTGTTCCTCATATTGTGTGGCATGTGGTGTATGTGTATATGTGCATGCTTTAAATATGAGTCATATTGCCTCTCTTTTTTATGACCATAAAGATAAGGAAAACCTAGAGATCCTCTTCTACCTTGCAAGATACTCCATGTTCTGTTTCTCTACTCTGTTGTATCTGTATTTGGTAATTGTTTAAATAATTTACTTAAATAATACAACATTATGCTTTTTGGAGTCCCATTTTGAGGAAAGTAAGGAATTGAACAGTTATAAATGCTGTGGGAATCCTAACATCTAAGGTGATGGTATTGGGAGGGAAGAGCCCTCATAAATAGTATTAGTGTCCTTATGAAAGAGAATTCGGTGGAATCCTTTGCCCCTTCCATCATGTGACATTATAGTGAGAAGATGGCTCTCTGTGAGGAAATGATCCCTCACCAGACATCGCATCTGCTGGCACCTTAATCTTGGACTTCCCAGCTCCTCGAGTTGTGAGAAATAAGTGTCCATTTTTCATAAGCCTCACTCTATAGTATCTTGTTATGACAGTCTAAGTAGACTAAGGCAACTGGGTATTGACACCTCCAAAGAAATTTAAGTTCAGGTTACTCAAATCATTATAATTTTATGTTAAGATACTTGTTTTTCATGTTGCAAAAAGTGACAAGTAATATATTTTAAGTATAGATTAGCCAAAAATGTTCCAGATATTAGAGTTTCTGTTCAAAAAAGTATGAAAAAGTATGGCTAAATAATGAATCTCATATTGCTGCATATTTATTATAAAAGATAAAAATAAATTATATTATTTAAGATGTCACAAATTGTATCAACACATGACATAATGTTATTCTTCTCACAAATTTAAGTCTTCTTCCCAGCTTAATCCTAAATGATAGTTCAGAAGCTATCTTCCTTATGTGCTGCCTTGGTAACATTACTCAACTATTCAGAATTGCAGCCTTCAAGATCAGAACAAATTTCTTCACACTTCGACTCCAGTTTTGCTAAATATGTTCGATCATATAAATCTCCTTAAATTACAGGTAGCTTTGCTGCTTCTGCTGTAGTTAAGCTGTGTGAGTCACCATGCTTGCAAAATTATTTATCCTGACTCCTCAGATTTAGCACCCTAAGAACTGACAGAAAGTATATTCCTCCCTACGTATTGGTGAAGGAAAGTTTCATCTCTTCAAAATCACAAATATATATCCTTGATCTCACAGAACTGTAGGATTCAGTTTCTCAATTGAAAACTCTTTACACAGATTAGTCTTTGATATTTCACTTTCACTCTAGACTTTGGCTAGATTACAAATAATAAAGCAGCAAAGTAAGGTTTTCTGTTGTGTTTATGTTAACAAAGAAGTGGCTTACTTTTTTAGTGCCAAATATATACAAAACATTCATGGAATTTTATATGCAGTATTTCATCTAATCTTGCAATTTAGTTATTATATTCCTTTTATAGAGGAGGAAATAAGTTTTACCCAAAGCTGTAGAGTGATAAGTAAGAGAGCTCCAGTCTGACTATAAATGCAATTTTCTTTCCCCCATGTTAATCTTATCTAACTTCAATCTTCGTTTTCGAAGACTAGAATCATATGTGGACAAATTCACATAATTTAATGCAAATTCTAATTTCTTATGGCTTCTTTAATAAAACTGGGGATACGATTGAAGGGTAATCTAGAGAATAACTACAACAACACTTCCTTTGATACGTCCTAAATTTTGTACAGTATACCACTGGTTGCAATCAGTTACAGTTGTCAAATTTTTATTGCCACCTTTTGAGGTAGAGATAATTAATCTTAGAGTCAAATATACTGAAGTTCAAAAAAATAATTGGCACAAACTAACAAAGTTAAAAAAAGAATACAAATTTGAACCTGGGTATCCCAAATATATAAATGTATATGCTTTCTTTCTCACACTCTGATACTCCTCTTGGTTAGTATGATGTACTAAATAAAGCTAAAAATCTTGTACCATCATTTTTTCCTAAGGTTTTCAGTTTTGTCGTCTGTAAGGTATCTTTTCTCAGCCTTGATTTTAGACAATAATTACCACTTCCACTCACTACTCCACACAAATAAACATGCTGTCCATTATGGAACTTGTATGCTCTATTCTTTTTAAACATTTTAACATAAAAAATTTCAAAGATATTCAAAGTGAACAAAAGAGTATAATGAATCCTCATTCCTCTGTCGCTCAGCTCCCAAAACAATCAACATTCATGATCATCATCCTTGTTTAATTTATATTTCTACCCACTCCTCACTCTCTCACTCAAATTTTCAAACAAAATTTGCATAAATAAAATACACAGATATTAAATGTATAATTTTGGTAAATGAGCAGCATATAGCCAACATTTCCTATAAAGATATAGACTATTTTCATCACCTCAAATACTTCCTCAAATTCCTTGACAGTCACTTGCCCTTGAGCCCAGAGACAACTATAGTTCTTTTTTTTTCCCCAAGAGACAGTTTTACGTATTATAAAACTTCATGTACATGGCATCATAAAGTGTGTACTTTTTTATTTCCAGCTTAATTGCCTCGAGATGATCTCTACGTTTCATCCACGTTGTTGTATGAATGAGTAATCTATTGTGCTTTGATTTTAGGAAGGGGAGTTCTGCATAATATTGATTAATTATATCAATAAATCACACATCAATTATTCATTCTCCTGATGATTGACATATGAGTTATTTAGAGCTTTGGCTGTTATGAATGAAGCTATTCTGAACATTTGCACACACATCATTCTGTTGACAAAGATACTACATTTTCTTGGTTAAATACCTCGAAGTGACATTGGAGGATCAAATATTTATCTTTGTAAGAACTTCCAATCCTTAATTTCCAAAGTGATTGTATCATTTACAATCCTATCAGCAGTGAATGAGGGTTTTGGTGTCTTCACATCATCACTGACATTCAAGTGTTGTCAGCTTTCTAAATGTATCCTTTCTGATGGGAGTCTAATAGTCTCTCATTGTGGTTTTAATTTGCATTTCTTTAATGACTGATTAGGTAAGCCATATAAATACTCTTGTAGTGTTTCTGAAAAGAAACAAAGCTTTGTAGCTTTAGTTTTTAAAGTTAGGTTTATTATTCACCTTGAAATAATTTGTGTATTGTGTAAAGTGGATGCCATGTTTCGTTTTGTTTTTGTATGGGTATATTCAGTGGACCCAGCACCATTGTTTAAAAGAGCTATATCAGCAAGGGTATATTTCTGGATTCTCAAATCAATGTCATTAGCTTTGCTATCTCTTCTTAGTACCATCTTCTCTTGAGCTTTTTCCCTGTACTAATTTGCATTTTTCCATGAACTAGGGGTTACAATATACCCTTTAACATATCATAGTGTATATTTAGAGTTAAAATTATTCCTTTTGCATATCACACTGTGTATAGAGAGTACATATAGAGTTACAATTACATTGTTCTGTGTGACATATAGACACCTTGCAGCAGTATAATTCTGCATTTTCTATTATGTTATTTATATCATATGTGTTATGTCTATATATTTTGTGAAGCCCACAACAGTTCTATTTATGTCTGACAAATGTATTTATTTATTTATTTATTTATTTATACTTTTAATAGCCATATGCTTTTAAAGAAATTTAAAACTATATTCTTAGTCTTTTGTTTAAAACACCTTTATTGAGGCATAATTGACACACAACAAACTAGATATTTAAGGTGTAGAATCTGATAAGTTTTGACATATATATATATATATATATATATATATATATATATGTCTCCCTTGAATGATTAAACCAATGTTTCCTTTGACATCAATGTTTCCTTTGACATATATATATGTGTGTGTGTGTGTATATATATATATATCTCTCTCTCCATTGAATGATTAAACCAATGTTTCCTTTCTCTTCTTTGTAATTCTTCCCTCACATTTGTAGCTATTCCTAAACAGCCAAATATTCTGCATTCTGATTTGCATTTTGACATATTAACAGTTTTGTATCCATTTTTAAATACTGTATCAATGGATTCATATGGGATTTACTATTTTATCAAGCTTCTCCGTAAGCATAATTATTTTAACATTTATCCTTGTTTTTCCTTATATTAGTTGCTTATTATTTTATATTACCAAATAGTATTCAATTGTATGGATATCTCACAAATTGTTTGTTCAACTTTTGATGGGCATTTTGGTTCTAAGATGTTTTCCAAAGTGATCATACCATTTTATATTTCTATTAGCAATGTATGAAAGTTCCACTTGGTCTACATCTTCGTTTCACTTGCTCTGCATCTTCGCTATCACTTATATTCAGTTTTTTTTTTTTTTTCTATTTTAGGCATTTCAGTAATTGGATAATAATATTTCATTGTGGTTTTAATTTTTACTATTTTACCAACTAATGATGCTTAGAATCTTTTCATTTGCTTATTTGCCATCTATTTCATTTCATTGGTAAAGTGTCCAAATCTTTTGGACATTTTTTAAAAATTTTGATTTGTGTTTATTTTTTTATTGAATTTTGAGAGTACTTTACATATTCTGTGGTAAAAGCTTTATCAGATAAATGACTTGGTAATAATTTCTCACAGTCTGTTTCCTTGCTTTATTCTCTTCATTTCATTTCAAAGAGCGGAATTTCTTTATTTTGTTCAAGTTCAATTTATTTTATTTTTATAAGTTAATTCTTGATTCAGTTTCTTAAAAATATCTGACAAACCCATGATCACATATTTTTCCCTGTTTAGTTCAAGAAGTTTTATAGTCATATATTTTGTATTTAGACCGGTGTTTCATTTTCAGTTACTTTTTATGCATGGCTTATAAAATATAATTTTTTGGCATACAGATATTAATTATTTCCAGCATCATCTGTTAAAACACTACCTTTCTTTACTGAATTAGCTTTGCACTTTTGTTGAAAATCATTACATATTGAACACATATATTAGGGTCAATTTTTGGACTCTCTTTTTTGTTCAATTATCTATTTGCCTACCTTGTGTCAACACCATACTGCTTCGATGAACATAGCTTTATACTGAATCTGGAAGTCAGATAGTGTAAATCTTCCCAATTTGGTTTTCTTTTTCAAGGTTATTTTTGTTATTCTGGTACTTTACATTTCCATACTAATTTTAGAATCAGCTTATCAATATCTACAACAGTCACTAATGGTATTTTAATTGAGATAATGTTAACTACATAAATCCAGTAGATGAGAAATTATATCTTGGTATATTGAGTCTTCAGACTTACAAACACAATATACCTGTCCATTTATTTAGTTCTTTAACTTTTGTCAGTAGTGTTTTTAAATTTCCAAACTATGGGTTTTGAAAATATTTTTCCAGATTTGTCAATCGGTTCATATTTTGATGCTATTGTAACATTTAATTTTATCTGAATACTATTTATTCATATTAGTTAGATAAGTAATTGATTTTTGTCTTTCATCTGGTGATATTCTGCAATCTTGATAAACTGATTTATATTAGAAGCTTTTTTTTTTTTTTTCTTTGAGATCTGGCCTCACTCCTATTGCTGAGGCTAGAGTGCAGTGGCACGATCTTGACTTACTGAAGCCTCGACTTCCGGTGCAAAGGTGATTCTTCCACCTTAGCTTCCGGAGTAGAGTAGCTGAGGCTACAGGCACACCACCACACTCAGCTAATTTTTTGTATTCTTATTAGAGAGGGGTTCTCGCCATGTTGTCCAGGCTGGTCTCGACTTACCTTGGCCTCCCAAAGTGCTGGGATTACAGGCATGAGTCAAGTTGCCTAGCCGGAAGTTTTTTGTGTACAGTCCATAAAATTATCTCTGCAGATGATTATGTCATCTGCAAACATAGATTTACTTATTTTCTAATATGAATGCTTTTTATTTTTTTCTTATCATATTGCACTAATGAAAATCTCTATTACAATGGTCAATAGAAGTGCTAACAGTGGATACACTTGGGTTCTTTTTTGTCTTATTGGGAAACATTCAGTCCTTCGCTATGAGATATAATGTTAGCTTTGGTTATTGGTAGCTACCCCTTACCAGGCTGAGGAAGATTCCTTCTACTCTTACCTTGCCGAAAGTTTTTTTTTTTTTTTTTCCTTTTTCAAAAATAGAAGTTGAATTTTATCATTTTTTCCATCTGTTGAAAAGCTTGTATGTCACTGTTGCTAGTGTTTGTCTTTTAGTGTGGTGAATTATGTTGATTGATTTCCAATCGTTAAATTAACCTTTCTGCGGATTATTCTTACTTACACATTATGTATTAGCCTTTTTATATTTGCTGTATTATGTTTGCTAAAATCGTGTTTAAAACTTTAGCATCTGTGTTCCAAGTAACATTGATTCATGGTTTTCTTTCCTTGTGCAACATTTTTCTGATTTGTGCATCAGAGAAATGCTATTATAGTTTTACAGAACAACATGGAGTATACCATTTCTCTTAAATTTTCTGGAAAATTTTATTTTAAAAAATGATATTATTTATTGCTTAATGTTTAGTAGAATTCTCCAAGCGAAAATATTGTGTATTAGTCTGCGAAAGTTCTTAATTAAAAACTCAATGTCTTTCAGAGATATAGGGTTTTCCTTGGGAGAACGTTTTTTAGTTTATGTATTTTAAAGACATAAACTAAGTGGTCAAATTCACTTACCTAAAGTTGTTTATGTTGCCTTATCTCTTTATTATGTTTAGAATTTCAAGTGATAGCATCTCACTCACATCTGATACCAGCAACTTGTAATTTCTTCATTTTGGGGGCTGATCAGCCTAGCTAGATAATTATTATTTTTATTTATCTTTCATACAATCAGTTTTTGGCTTCATTTATTTTTTCTAATTTTAAATTATTTAATTTCTGCTCTGACCATATTTTTTTCTGCATACTTTGGCTTTAAATTGATCTTCTTTTGTTAGTGTGTTAAAGTAGAAGGTGAAGTCTCGGATTTGAAAATTATTTATTTTCTAATTTGAGAATTCCCCCTTATTATTTTCCTCTAATTTTTTCTTTAACAGCATCCCATATGTTTTGACGTATTTCATTTACATTTTCATTCAGCTCAAAATACTTTCTAATATTCATTTACATTTCTTCTTTGGCCCATAGATAACATATATACGTGTTATTTGGTTTCAAAATATTTACAGATTTTCCATATATCTTTAGTATTTAGTTCAATCATTGACAGACCTTTGCTTTGTATGGCCTGAATCATTTTTACATGTATTGAGATATGTTTGCTAATAGATTATGTTTTATCTTTGTAAATGTTCTATAAACACTTGAAAAGAATGTGTATTCTTTTGTAATAGGGTGAACTGTTGTATAAATGTCTATTGGGTCAAGTTGGCAGATAGTGTTCTATACTTTTACTGATATTATAAATGTTTTATAAACTATTGAGACAGAGTGTTAAGACATCTAACTTTATTTGCGGATTCCTTTATTTCTCTTGGAAGTTTTTCCTTTATTAATTTTTAAGTTGGATTAGAAGTGGGAAAAAAAATAAGACTGTCATATCCTTCTGAGAAATTGGCCCTTTGTCGATATAAAGACATGTTATTTATTCCAGGAAATTTATATATTTCATTAGAAATTTTATCACCCACATTGATAATTCCCTGATTTTTCCCTGTCTTTTTTATTCTGTATTTCATTTGTGATATTTTCTGTTGTTATGCATTAAATATCCAACTCTATCATCTGCATTATTTCTAGGACTATTTTGATAGATTTTTTTTTTTTTTCTTTTAGTTACAGGCAGAATATTCTGCTTCTTGAGTGCATGGTAATTTTCTATTGGGTGATAGGTGCGTTTTGGATGTGTCCTTGCTTGGTCTAGATATTTTTTGTATTCTTATGAATAATTTTTAGCATTCTCCCAGGGCACAATTAACTTATCTGGAAATGATTTGACCATTGTGGATATTGACTTCTAACTTTACTAGGTGGAAAGGAGTGGAGTTGTTTTTCATATTAATTTTACAAACTACTGAGGAAAACTTTTCTTAGTACTCCACCTGCAACTTCATAAACTCAGAAGTACTCCACTTTGTCTTTTGAGAACAGGCACTATTTCTCAATCTGAGCTTCGAGGATTGTTATTTCTAGTCATTTTTGGTTACTAGAAATAGATATTTTTCATACATGTATTCATTAATTAGTATTCTGCTAATCTTTTGCAGAACTCTGGAGCCCTCTGTGGGGTGTGTGTTTAGGGGTTGGGGAGTGTGTGTGCATGTGTATGCCTTTCTCTTCTCTCATACTCTGTACTATGAATCTTAGCTGCCTTGGATTACCTGAGCTCTTAGATCTATCTCCTCAACAAGATAGCTGAGTTCTGCCTGAGTTACATTCTCAGACAGTAAGCAGAGGCAATTGTATAGTTCATTTTATTTTTTTACCATCTCTAAGGGATCAGTTCTGCATTGCTGGATGTGATTTATTGTTTCATTTATTTCTTCTCAATTTTTGGTTGTTTCAAATGAGATTATACATCTAGTCCTTTTTATTCTGTTTTACTTGAAGAAATATTAGTCTTTTATATTAACAGTTTGCACCTGTACCCCTTTATGTGTAATCATGCTATAATCTAGTGTAATTTCCTTCATCCTGAATTACTTCCTTTAGCATTTTCTGTACATAAGTCTCAATGCAATGAATGATTTTTATTTTGGTTTGCCTAAATTGTCTCTTATTTTCTTTCTGTTTTCTCTCAGCACATTAGGGTTATGGTTCTATTGTAGTCTAACCATCATGTTTTTCCTAATGAGAAATCAGCTATTATTTAAATAGCTGTGTTTGTAATGTGCCATTTATATCTGGACCCCTTTAGGTGTTCTTTATCTTTTGATGTCTACAGTTTACAAGGACATGGTTTGTTGAGGTGTTTGTATCTATAGTTTGATGCTTTTCCTCCAAATTTTTGCTTTTTTCTGTTTAATATATTCAAGTATTTTTCTGCCCCATTGTCTCTACCCTCTCCTACCGAACTCCAATTACACATATGTCAGAGCACTTAATATTTATCTCTTTATTCACATACAATATTTTAATTGATCTGCATTCAAGTTCATTCATGTTTTTTATTTTGCTACCTCCTATCTTTTATCAATTTCATGCAATGAAATTTTCATTTCAGTTGTATTTTTAGTTTCATTGCTTTGATTTTGGTTTTTTTTTTTTTTTAGTTCTAATCCGTTGATATTCCTTATTAGTTTAGTAATCATATTTTCCATTAAGTCATGAAGTATATTTTAATAAAATCTCTGTTATTGCTGATTATAATATCTTGACAATTTTAGGAAAGTTTTCTATTGATTGCATTTTTTCTCTGTGCCAATGTCATATTTTGATTTTTTTCATTCTAGTGATATTGATTCAACATTACAAATTGTACATTATACAAACACTGGATTTTGTTATAATAAACTGTTTCCCCTTCGTGAGAAGCAACTAAAATATTCACTCAGATTTTTCAGTTTTGAGCAGCTAGGTTTTGATCAGGACCCTATGCTCTTTTTCATTCATTATTAAAATTAATGTTTTATCAAGATTTGTGCACTTTCTATACATTTTGGGGGGTTTTCATCTCCTATACAACTCCTTCTTTTCCAGGTATTTCTCTCTACATTTCTGACTGCTTTCCCAGTACCAAACTCTTAAGCTAATAAGGCCATGGTTTTCTACTGTAGTAACAGTACTCCATTGGAGGGTACCTTCCGACAAAAATCTGTAAATTCACATATCATACTTGTTTTAGTTTCTATTTAAGAGCAGACTCCTCTTCAGCTTCTGCTAGCTTTCATCACTCTACATGGCACCCAAACTTTTTTTTATTTTCTACTTTACCATTTCTCTCTGTAAGAGGGTTATTTGAGCTAAACAACAACAGCTTAAAATCCATTGACCTTTTCAAATATTTATTTCTATAAAAAAATATTACATAATTTTGGGAAGTTAACAGGGTAAATTAAAAAAAAAAACTAACAATCCTAATTTGTCAGTAATATCTCACAATTCTATTCTTATCTCCCACATCTCTTGAGTGCTCCTAATTTCAAAAATCTTGTGAAAGACATAACACCACAGGTTAATACTGGTGGTGCTAACCATCTGTCTTTTTAAATAACCTATATGCTATATGTATGATTTTATAGATCTATATATGTCTGCATTTATTTGAGAAACATTTTTTGATATGGAATAGAATATTTCTGCCTAACCTCTTTGCTTGAATTAATGTCATTTACTCTTTAATACTTTATTCAGTTGATTTACTTTAGAAAATTTTCCCAAACTTTTTCACTACTACCATAAGCTGAGCTTGGGCCACCAGTTTTGTGGATTTTTAGGATATTGTATTCTTTCCTTTAGGAAATGTACCACACTTTATTGAGATAGTTGTTTTAACTTGTCTATCTTCATAATATATTGTGAATTCCTTGAAGTCAGGCATTTTAAAATTTACTTTTATATACCCAAAACTAAACACAATATCTTTCAGAAGTGCTTACATGAATTTATTCAATTAAATTGAACAGTTATCAGGAAAATTATGTCATCTGTTTTGTAATTTATTCTTATATTTTGCAAATCAGTGTGATAACTTAAAAATGTATATTAGGACACTGGGTTGCTCTTGTAAATACCTTTTTGTGACTATTTCTCATTTCAAAAATATGAAAGCACTATCATGTAATTTTTTACATTTTTAGTCAGTCAAGTTTCTACTTCTTTTTAGTGAAATTGTTATAAAATAATAGAGCCCACCTACACAGTTTATTTTTAAAATTGTAAGTGAATAACATCCTACTCAGCCTAATCTGTCATCACATTTATTTCTTATAAGTGGATATTAATAACATTTAGTTCTTCTGAACTGTTTAATCATTAATTTCATTGATTTTCTTACTACTATAGGAAGCAATATAAAATAAATTATTTTATATTTTGATTAAAACATTTCCTTTTCCTCTCTCTTAATTGTATTAAAAGTTTAATGTTCCTTTAAGGTACAAAATGTACAATACATTTAAAAATCAACCATTGAAAAGTTCATGAAGACATTTTCTACCAATAAGACATTCTAAATATATTGTTTAAACAGGGTCATTCAGTACTCTAAATATGTTGTTGAAATAAAATTATTTTTCAATATTTGTTGCTTTTATTTCTTCAGAATTTTTACATAACAACAAAATGTCATAATTGAAACAAGATTTTGGTTAAAGAAAAGAACATAATTATTATTGAGGATCACTTTCTAACTGGAAAGAAAGACCATTTGTTCACTAAAGGATAAAATACTTAGAAAATAGTCACTATAAAATAATGCAAGAAAATGAGAATTAATTTCGGGATGGCAGATAACTGCTTCTACAAATATATATCACTAAAATAAACTGAAAGAAAAAGTAGACTAAGTAATTTAATTCAACTCTTAAAATTTACACTCTTATGTGTATAACATATAACCCAAATAAGATTTTCAATCATCCATTTCAACTCAGTGTTTAAAGATTAAAGTATAAAGGAAGAATTGTTTTTTCTTTTTTTTTTTTTAAAGAAATAAAAACCATTTGTCATAGTCTTAAAGGTTTTGTTTTATTGTGAATCTTTGGAATTGCTACCATTTTGGAGGAGGCTATACTCTCTGGTGAGAACACTGCTGTTTTGTTGCCTGAAACACTGCTAGCAGGTGGTAAAGATGAGGAAAATACAGAAAATGAACATGTGCCACTTCAGAAAGAATAGTTGTTCTAGCTAGTTCTAAAAAATATTAAATGACAGTTCTACAATATGTTGTGTTAGAAAAGATAGCCAACTCTACAATTTCTTTAAAAAGTTAAAATACATTTTACCAAGAGTCTATAAATACTGCTGTTTATATTCTCTACAACACTGATCTAGTAACATTTAGTAATAATTAATGTCATTACTAGGAGTCTTTCACTCTCAAAAGCGTATAAGCTGGCAAGGTGGATTAGTGACACATGTTTCATTTCTGTTATATTGAGACTCTTTAAAATGACATATTCAATTTCTTTTGCCTGAGTTGACTCAGCTCTTCTTTTTTAAAAATATAGGTGAAATTGCTTACTCTAATGCTTACTGAAGGTTATTCTTTGAATGACTCTTTAAATACTCAATTGCTCTGTAATGTCCTAGAAAGATATTTTTTTCTGCTCAGGAATTCCTTCAACAGCTCTGACTAATTTCCACTCTGAGGCAGGGTTGAAAGTAGAAGCTAATCAATCTGCTACCTCATGGAAGGTGACCCTAAAATGTCTTAAGAGGGAGTGACAGGAGGAAATGAAAAATTAAATTTCTGTATTCACACTATACTGTAATGTCAGTCGTCAGGCAATAGCTCCATATCTTTGATCACCTGGATTATTTTTATAACTGTAACTCTTGAAATTAAATTTTGTAATATAAAATATAATTTAATATGCTTTTGAATTAAAGTGGCAAAGGATAGTATAAAGAACTGGAAGATATTGTCTATCAGTAAAATGTTATATATAATATTATAAAAGAATAAATGCTAAAAATCCTGTAGTATTAATTTACAAACTTCTACTAGAAAAATATTTAATAGGTATCAGGTTCTAGGTACACGAGGAATGATCATTAAATATCTATTGTGTTCCAGGCACTGTTGTGTATGTATGTATGTATATGTGTGTGTGTGTGTGTGTGTGTGTGTTTGTGTAAATATATATATATATATATATATATATATATATATATATATATATATATTCTGAGGACACAACAGCAACATTACTTTTGTCCTTAAAGTAGTTACAAAGATTCCTCTGACTAGTTCTCAACCAATTATTTTTTCCATGGAACGGCAGATCGAGCAAGTATGTTAGAGTAATATATGATGCTAGCAAGAGGTGAGATCTGAAATAAACCTTGCTGCTACAAACAAATGTGCTTAGTATGTTCTAGTAAGTTCACGGTCTTTATCCTTGTCATGAACTTTTTATTTGGATCATTTTGTATCAGTGGGGTAGAATCTAACCCTAAATTCCAACCTACCCTTTTAATCTAAGACATAAAAATCCTGCCTGAATAAATTGATAGCTCACTCCAAATTATGATGTCTAGGTGTCTAAATTGCCCCTGCCTAGGCAATTTGACCATCTTACTACAATGGTTTGCCCACCTTGCGGGCTCTCACTTCTATTTGAAATATAGTTCACAGTCATCTTAATTGTGTAAAGCAAGGATTGGCACACCAAGATCTGAAGGAGTCTAACACTTCCCTTGTTTTTGTAAATAAGGTTTTTGGAACACAGCCACACCATTCATTCACATATGGTCTATGGCTGTTTGCGTACTACAATGGCAGACTCGAGTAATTGCAGTGTCGACCATATGGACCACAAAGCTGGAGATATTTATTGTCTGGCTCTTTACAGAAAAGTTTGCTGAACTTCGCTTTAAAGCTTCTATTTGAACAGTTGTTGACTGTAGACATGACCCTTCTGACAAGTAGATTAGCACTTTTACTTCCAATCTAAATATTTTTATTGTTCTTCCTGCCCAATGTCTTCCTGTGGTTCCAGCATATATTCCCAGAGAAGGTCACCTAACATGTAACATTAAATTATTTCTTTATCATTTACTTCATAAGGTTCCCTCATAGGTAATTTCAGGCATTTTGATGATAATAATAGTGAGACCCACAAGAGATAACTCTTGTGCATATAAGGGTTCTCTTATATTACATATAAGGATGCAAATATTCAAAAGGAAATTCAAAAACCATGGATTTTTAAAAAGAAAGAAACAAAAGCAAAGCAAAGACAGTGAAAATGTTCAGGTCAAATTGCAAACATTTGTCATGCTTCTTGGTATAATAAATAAAGCAATAATGGTGAAAGATTGCAGAGCCTTACCCATAGCCCATAAAATGGGTCTAATCTTATCTCTTTAACTTCTTTGTGAAACATAGGGACCATCGTAACTAATTAATTGCTCATATTAGATTGATAAATTCTCTAAAAAAAATCTTGTGTCTTTTAGTACTCTCTCCACTTGGGTTTATATTTTATTCTCTTTTTGCTGAAGAATTGATTTGAAATGGAAGATTCTGGGATTTACAGCTAAGAAGTCACTGTTCAAGGGCTCAGTTGTTGGAAACCAATGGGACTAGGTTAAGTTCTTAGCACCACTGCTATGATCTGTAAAAGGTGATTATCCTATTGATTCTGAGGAGCATAGAAAGAATATTGTTACTTTTTCTTTATACTAATGATATTAAAAAGAAAGAAAAATATATGAGAAAATCCCAATGCCAACAGTAAATTTGTATCTATTATTGCAAAAGACCCAGTGGCATTACTTGTTTATCTCTGCCTCTGACCTTCAATATATCTTAAGAGTTTTAGAAAATATTCTTTTACTGAAAATGACTGAAACTAAAGCAGAGAATTTCAAGGAAGAGCTTGAGGCCTCAAGTGATAGGCTGGCTGTACACAGATTAGTATGACTGGAAGTTGAACAAAGGGGCAGCCATCAGCTTTCCCCTGACCTTTTCCTTTCACTCAGTGGCATTTATATGAGCTTAGACTGCAAGTATTCTAGAGATGTCAGAAAGCAGATCTGGACACAGCACAAGCTATACTCATTCTTTTTTTTTTTTTTTTCCCGCTCCAAATCAATGTAGCAAGTTATTTTTTTCTCTCTTTTTCCCCTGATCTTTGACAAGAATAATGAGAAAAAGGAGGAGGAGGAATAGGAGGAGAGAAAGGAAGGAAGAAAGGAAGGGAGGGAGGGAGGGAGGGAGGGAGGGAGGAAGGAAGGAAGGAAGGAAGGAAGGAAGGAAGGAAGGAAGGAAGGAAAAAAGAAGGANGAAGGAAGGAAGGAAGGAAGGAAGGAAGGAAGGAAGGAAGGAAGGAAAAAAGAAGGAAGGAAGGAAAAAAGAAGGAAGGAAGGAAAGGAACTGTCTCATAATAAATAAAAGGCCCTAAAATACATTTTAAATTTTATATTGGTAGATTAAAATCTATTTTTTAACACTAAACTATAAGGAAATTAACTTAATATGAATTTAATCATATTCATCCTAATGGAGAGAAAATTCTCCAGAGTAATAGAGAAAGGTTTAGGAGGCACCAGAATAAAAACAGTTATGAGGAAAACTACCTTTATATTCAGTTATGATATTTCCAATAACTCTATTTTTAAGAGTTTTCCTACAATATTGTACTTCTACAATAAGAAGAAAATGTTAATAGTCACAAAATTAGCATATCAATAGCTATTCTCATATACCACCATTTCTGTTGAACTCATTAATTTCTCAAAACTTTACTAGCAATTAATTTCATGTTTTCAAGAAATGCTTATATTAAAGCAAAATTAAAGTACACACACAAGCATGCAGAATATATATCGCACACACATGTACACACACACACTGCTGGAGTCATTTTGATGCATATCACAAAAACACAAAAGTCACTGGAGCAGACAATGTTGATGCCCCATCCCCAAATGAATTCATGAGCAATTTCATTTGACACTTAGCAGCACACTCTCAGCTGTAGCCATTCATCTCAAATCCTCATTCCCTCTTGTCTGCCTGAGGACTATTGTCAATTCAAGACTTGCTTGAATTCAAGACAGGACAAATTACAGGTTTTAGAGACTCAATGTCTTTCCCTCAGGCAATGCTAAAATCATGGAAAATGAAGTGGTCAATGAATAAGAGCAAGACCTCCATTCCTTCAGAGGGACAATTCTGAAGACTTTTCTACCTACTTTCCCAAGGGGGCCACAGAGGGTTAATCAACAATAGCCTACAGCAGTAATTTCATTAACACAAATTTTCTGCTTCACTTTCCCTACTTTCATACTTGTACGTTCTAGATCAACATTTCCATATATTACTTGTACCCAAGTTCTCATCTCTGAGTCTGTGTTTAAGTCCACTCAAATTTGGCATAGAATAAGGCAAATATACTTTGTTCATTTCAGTTACCTCTATTGTGAAATAATCAGTGCTAGAGAGAGAAAACCTGGTAAAATTGAACGCTGACAGACGGTAAAATGACTTTCACATACTTACTGATTTTTCCTCTGAGTTTTAACAAGGAATAACCTACAAATAAAATCTAAAAATATTTACAGTGTATAATAACATATTTGGATGTATGTAGACATTGTGAAATAATTAAATCAAGCTAATCAATATATTCATTACTTCACATACTTCTCCTTTATTTGTAATGGGAACATTTAAGATCTGCTTCTCTTTTTTAGGAATTTTCATGAATATAATCCATTATTATTAACTATTGTACAACATGGTTATTACAGTTAATAATATATTGACTGATTTTCAATTTGATTATTTAACATGTATAAATCAAAGTCCTCTCATAATAAATAACCCTTTATTCAACTATCTAAATGAAAATATTTAAGAAAATTGCCATTTATTTTTAGTAATACAGAACATAATTCTATAATATTAAAAATACAGTAAATTTGCTTATCAATATTATAACTTTTATTTTCTCTTTTGAAGTATTTCTGCTTGGCTCAAATTTCAGTTACTTAACCATTGTCGATGAATTCTGTTCCAAGTAAGTTCTATTTGTCTTTAGTTTCTCTCTTCTTGTCATAAAGAATAAAGTGCTTCCCTAAGAGGAAACCTAACAGAAGTGATTCACGCTACCTGTCTTAAAATAAATTTGTTTTTATATCCCTTTAAATTAACTTGAAATATTTATTCTACCCATAATACATGATCACTTACAGACTATGAGAGTGAGATTGTGCATTCGGGGTTGTCCATAGCCCAGCTCATTTTGAATAATTGTAAATAGTAATACCCATACTTTTTTTTTTTAATTGGCTAATGCTGTAAGGCGGCATCTGCCATCAGCATCCTCATATAAACTCACCATTGCCACAGCATCTGTTCCATCACATAATGTTCTATTTCTGTGTCTCGCACATTTAACTAGCAAGGAACAAATAGACTATTTTAAAATAAGTTGCCAGTGTTTCTAAATGAGAATACAAAGCATATTTGCCAGAAAGGTACGCGACAGGACAGGAATAAACTATGACTTTTGACTTAAAGGAATATAAAAAGTGAATTAGTTATTTCATTTTTATTTAGATATTAAGATTGGACAATTAAATAATTGGAGAACAGTTGTTGGATTAAAATTACTCTACTTTTAAATTCACTTTTTCTAATATACGAACACAGTTTTCATTTTGTATTTGAAGTCTATTAATATATAGCAAAAACGTGTGATAAATATATTTGAAAGTGGGTAGATTTAGTCTAGTTAATGTTCTGTGCCAAAAACTTCTCCTGGGATATTATTAATTAGAATTAAAATATGAATTCAGCCATCCATCCATCCATTCATTCATTCAATAAATATTGATTAATCACACGATGTGTCCTGGCATAGTGTGGATACGATAATTTAAAAAGCTGTGAAAAAAGTACCTGGTTTCCTGAAGCTTATGACAGAGGAGGAAGGCAGAGAGTAAGTAAATGCATAAAACACTTAAAACAAAAAGGTGACCTAAGAGCTGTGAAGAGAAATAAAAAAGGCAATGGCAGAGGATGCTAGCAAGAGTGTGCTTCCTTAGAAAATTGATATAGGAATGGTTTCTGATTAAGTTGAAAATGCCTCGTGAAGTTAATAATTAAAATCAAAGATTAAGAAAATATATGGTCACTTTTTTCCTTTAAAAGGAGCTTATTAGATAACATATTGAATGGATAAAATATAGTAAGTAATACACTAGGCAAAATCCAGTTAAAGAAGCCATCCCAAAGAAAGAGTCAGAAAGAACATGATCTACACACACATTTTTCAGCTTCATCTGCAATCCAAAGGCAAAATGTAAAAGTATGCAAGAAATCTCTAATAGGCCAGTCCCTAAGAGAGTTCACAATTGTGTATCAGTGCAAACATTATATTTTGATGCAAATCCTATACATAACTTATATGACAGTGGATAAATGACTGCATTTTTTGTTTTAGAATAAAAATGCAGCATAAATTATTACCACGATGTTAAATTATTTTTTTTTCTGTTTTACAACATTTTGCATGAGAAAAAAGTATGTCCAAATATAAAGAAGGACACCCAATGTGTGAAAGGTAGCAGCATTTTGTGGCACATGGTGTGTCACTCAATGAAAGAAATGACGTGATAAAATTATTTTGAGTCATTTATGTATTCAATTAATTCATTCAAACAGTATTCACTTCAGACTAAGGAGAATTGCCAAAAAAAAAAAAAAAAAAAGAGAGAGAGAGATTTATGGTTTTTAATGCTGTCCACCAAGCATAAAACATTACTATTATTTCATTATGTGTATATTATTTTTTAAAGCCTAGAAAATAGTACTTTATGTGTAGAACATATATTCTATATAAGCAGGAAGCCATGTTACATTTAAAGTAAGACTTTAAATGATACTACATTAAACTAGAATTTATTTTCTGAGCAAATAAATCAATAAGTAAGGAAATCAATGGAGCTATTTGAGCAAATGCAACCTCTCACTATAATGTTAATATGCGGTCTTTTCTTTTAAAATATTTACAATCTAGTTATAACAATACCAAATATTAAAATATTGGTGAAACACTAAAGAGGTGATAACTAGGTATTATATTTAAGACTGAATATACAAACTGGTGTTGTGTGTATATTGTCGTGGTAATTATACTCAGGAGTAAAAATGTATGGATTCTTACTTTGCCACTGCAGTGTTCTAACAGGGTAGGGTAATTTTAAGCCTCACTGTCTACATGTTTAAAGAATGTAATATGTGAAGGAGAAATAGGGAAGGAGGGAGAGAGAGAAAGAGACTCAAATGAGGTAACAAATAGGGAAAATATCTGAAACTCTTTTGGTTTTGGTTTTCATCATCATTAACATGGTTTTTCAGAAGGGTACACTTATTGATTCATTTATCTGTTGATTAAACAGATTTTTACTGTGCCCCAATTATAGGGCAGAAACTATTTTGGACAGTGAACACATAGTGCAGAACAGACCAATCCCCTTCTCTGAGCAAGTTTACATTCTACGAAAGGGAACAGAAAATTAAATAGATATATCCAATATCAGACATTTGTAAGCACTGGAAAAAAGCAAAGCACAATAAAGAGATGCAACATAGCGGCCTGTGGGAGAACTATTTAAAAGAAGGCAATTGAAATTCTAAGAAATGGCAATAAGAAATCCGAATGACATGAGGGTGCAAACTATAAGGGGTTTTACGGTAAGAGTGTTTTAAGAAAATGGGTAAATAAGTGCTGACATCCTAAGGGAAACAACTTGGTGTGTTGGAAACGGAGCATGAAGGACAATGTGAAAGGGACAGCATGGTAGGAGATGAGATGGGGGCTTCATGTAGGGGGCCGGAAATGTAAAGAGGATGGAGATAGCCAGTAAGGGCTTAGAGAGAATATAAACTTTACTATGATCTGGAAGGAATGCTGAGATTTGTGTGTGGCAGGGTCGGGGGTCGGGGTGAGCGGGGGGCGGGGAGGCTGAGAGAGAGAGAGAGAGAGAGAGAGAGAGAAAAGCAGTGGCTCCATGATGAGAGAAACACGAAAAATAAAATAAATAAAACAAACTTACTAAAATATCAAGGGTGGACGGGCGAGGTATCTCACGCCTGCAATCCCTGCACTTTGGGAGGCCGAGGCAGGCAGAGCACTTGAGCCCAGGAGTTCGAGACCAGCCTGGGTAACATGGTGAAACCCTGTCTCTACAAAAATACAAAAATTAACCTGGCCTGATGGTGGGCGCCTGTAATCCCAGCTACTCAGGAGACTGAGGCAGGAGAATCGCTTAAATTCAGGAGGCCGAGGATGCAGTGAGCCAAGATCACACCATTGAACTCCAGCCTGGATGATACAGTGAGACTATCTCAAAAATTGATAGATAAATAATAAATAAATAATAAAAATGAAAAATAACAATGGAGTTAGGGTCATAATGTGAACTATATTAAGACTGTGAAAGATAGGAATAATTTAGAAATAAGCTGTCATTAAATGGCTGTTTGACATAAAAATTATCTTGGCAATAGTAAGAAGGATGGTTTGAAACGATGAACACCTTAGATAACCTCATCTTAACCAAGCTATGAGTCAAAAGCAGCCAGAAGATGATGTATGAGCCAGAGTAGCTAACTGATTTAACAGGGAGATAACTAAATCTCACTGGATTTGTATAATTCATTTGTTTCTTGCTTACATCACAGAAGAAACAGAACCTCATGGCGATGCTGTTTCACAGGGTAATCTGGGCGTCCAGGATTCTTCCAAATTGTAGCTTCCCCTACTCTATGGCCTTGAATTCCTCCCCTTTCAGCCAAATGATGGGAAGAACATGGCTGGGAATGTTGGAGGGTGTTTATTGTGTGGTCTAGGAAGAGGAGCAGATCACTTCATATTCAATAAACTGGATTTAAGCGGTGAGGCCACACATCACTAAAAATTCCTGGAAAATGTAGTCCATTTGTGTGATCAGGAACAAACAAACAAAAAAGAGAGAAAATACAGTCAGAGATATGCACACACATTAGACATAAGTAAGTAGCACAAAGAAAGTGTAGTCAAAACATTATAAACATTAAAAAGAATAGCATATACAAAATAAGTGGTACAAAGAAAACATAAAATATACAATATAGACACTGTTGCTCTTATTTTAATATTTCTATTATAATATAGCCATAAAAGTCATCATTATTATAAAAAACATTTTGTACATCATTGGGGAAAAGTATAATAAAAATATCTTACTTTTATTAATGTAATAACTTTTCAACTGATTTTTATATTTTCTGATTTCCTATCCTTTCATAGAGTAAATCAACGTAGATCATGACATTTGGATAATATGATTATTTTAATCACTTATTTTTTCTGTGTTCCCTAAGTGAATAATGCTGTTACATTATGTCTTCATTCTAAAATGCAATATGTGTATTCATCTGTGTAATTTTTGTTTATTGAAAAACTTTGTTTCTTACCAATTATAAGCAAAGAGAACTTAAGTTGAGAAGTCTTTTATTTTAATTTAAAGCAGAGATGTTATGAAAACAGCAATTTGGTATCTGAAACTATTTAGAAGCATCAATGAAAGCAGAATTTTTAAATATATAATAATATTCTTTCCAGATAATGTAATAGTTTTAAGTCCAGAAAGGATGTTAAAATCACATATGGCCTTACAAATGTGACCAATGGACAGTGCTGTATAATGACCCATGGAAAACTGGTTAAATTCCCTGTGCCCTAAACATAATTCATCATAGTAATAGCAGCAGTAATAGAAATTATAATAAAGCAATTATACTTTAAAAAATGTACTTTGATATAGAAATCTATTCTCAAACACACGATGCATTAGGTAGCAGCAATTCTTCTAATCTAGAAAACACAAGACAGAGTTACTGTTGATTACATTCAAGAATACCAGTAATTAAACCTATTCCAGTAAAATAAGTATGGGTTTTGCATCTTCTGTCATTCTCTCATATTCGTACACGCTCTCTCTCCCTCTCTCTCTCTCTCTCTTTCTCTCTCTCTCTTTCTCTCTCTCTCTCTCTCTCTCTCCATTACAATATACAGGTACACTATTATGTAATGTTTAAAATATGATTTCACCTTATCATTAGTAAGTTCTAATATAGATGGATGTTTTAATGATGTTAATCTAAGGCAGTGATTTTTAAAAGCATGCATTTTCCTTATATACTACCATAAAATTTAGAATAAAGTAAGTGTTCTCAAAAAGTTTCCAGGTTGATGACTAATTGTAACAGTTTAAAGTAGATAAAACATTGAAATTTTGCTTCTTTTAAATACTACTATTTAAAAATGGACATATTATGTCAGTCCTTTAATTACATGAATGGGATCTAAATATCAATGACTCGATACATAGCACAACAGATTTAAAAGAAATACATGAGTTGCATATGTTTGTCCGTCTTTAGATCAAAATTACATCCCAATTCCTCCACAGGATTTTATTTGACTGTATATAATATACCTAAATATTTTGTTTAAACTCTTTCATTGTTTCTCTGATATAAAATGTGTGTTTAAATTTAAAATCATGTTTTAAAATTTCCTAGGAGCATAAGATAGTAAAAAGTAAAGAGTTTTTAAAAAGTTATTCTAGCTTGACATGTCTTTCCTATTACATATAAAAGTAACATACAGTTGATCAAAGAGCTTCTATCATGTTTCCATAGATGAATTTTATTTATCATGAGAACAGTGCAGAGTTCAACATCCATTCCATTTCTTTATTAAAAAGTAGGTCTGAGCATGAAGAAACTATATTCATATAAGTAAATAGATAGAACAAAAGTATTTGTTATAAGCATGTAACCGAATCCTTAAACCCTGAGTTTTGTACTAAAAATCTATGCTGATTTCCCATTAAAATATATTTAATGAGCTGTCTCTGATAAGATTATTAAATCACTAAATTTGGTTCTCCTTCAATTTTGTTGAAAAGTGTGATTTAAAAAACACTTGAAAAAGCATTTGTTTTCTAGTCATCAGAATTATTCATTTTCCCAATTCTGACATCAATATCTAGTTTATCCTGTGTGCATCTGTGTATGATTGTGTGTGTATGTGTGTAAAACACTGGAAAAATTTACAGTTTGGCACAATACAAAGTAATTAGCCATAGAATAGATAAGAAGTATTCCTTTTTGGTATAAAGTGGTAATAATCTTAATTGAGAAAGAGAAGATAGGAAAGGAGTTGCTTGACTCAGAAACCTTATCAGTCTTAGAATATATACAGAAGTGAGGATTGGAAAATTAATTTCCTTAAAACCATCTGTGCTTTTATCTTATAACCCCAGGGTATGTATACTCCAGTTAGAAGACAACTGGTCTAAGGAGGCTATTTGTAAATTCTTTGGAGGGTATGGATATACAGAAATTGGTCGTCTGCTTCGTCCCTTTTTGAGTGGTCACATGCCACAGATGGCATGCAATGTGTCCTGTGTAAAGTGTAGAAGCTCCACATCCTGGGGAAACTGACAGTGTCACGCTAAATCTTTTATTTTCCTAAGAATTTGGTGACTTCTTGAAGTTTGCATATGCATAGTTGAGTGGACTTACACACTATGATTTATAGTTTTAATTAACCAAACTCACAAACTATACGAGTTGCTTACAAATATTTCTGTCAAATAAACATGTATTAAAGATAATATAAGATTAATAATCCACATATAAGCAACCATCAAAAAATTGCAACACTGATATTTATTAACTAAATTCATTATTTTTGTAGGCCACACTATAAGAAAAAAGTGATGACAGTCTAAACTGAAAGGACAAGAGGTCAGCAAGATTTTTCTAAGTCATCAAAATGATCATTTGAAGTATAATTGCACATATTAATTAATTAAAATAATTTTCAATAATTGTTAACTCATCTGTATTTTGTGATGGATTACAATGTACGTAATCCATTAGTAAAGAAGCAGAATTACATACTTCATAAATAAATAAACTTATGTTGAAATATTTGTCCAAAATATTTCAGTGATAGAGTGTGTTATCAAAAAACTGGGGGGCAATTGGTCTATAGAACAAGGTTGTGTTAACTTTTCCATATGATAGAAAGAACAGTAGCTCACTAATTGCCTGTCTAGAAATTTATCACATTGTATCCTCTCTATATAAGGCGCTAAATGAGAAAAGAGAAGAATCAGTGAAACAAACAAATCTTTCCCAGTTTCACAAGCTGGCCACAGATATCTTCATCAATTCATTCACAAATACAGATTTTGCATTAAAGATTTTATGTGTGTGTTCTATAGAGCTTGGTAGGCATTCTGTTTAGCAATAATACTGCCATTAATTTATATGCTTTAGGTCAATGAATATTGAACAATGAATATTTTCCTTCCACTGCAAACCAAATTATAGACACTCAATTCCTAAAAGATCCATGACTTGAAATACTCTTGTGTTCCAATGTAATCAGTGGGCACCTAAAGTGTCTTTCAATAGAGTTCTTTATTTCAGATCTGTGAACTGCACACAGACAGAAAGGATACAAAGAAAACGCGATAGAACTCAAAGCAAAATTCACACAATTTAGAACACCTAAACAGCTGAAAAAGAATTGGAGTAAATAGATAGATTTGTCTTCACTAATTAGCATTTCGAAGCTAGGAAAGATGTGAGCACGCCAGACTATAAGGTGGAAGCTGAAACTAACTAGAAAACAATAAAACAATTCAGTTCTATAAAAAGCTATAGGAAAGAATTGTAAAAATTGTGAAAATGGCTCTTCATTAGGCATTGAGCTTTTTCAGCCACACTTGCAAACACAATTATAGCAATTTTACCAGTAGTTGTGTGCAAATTTGAATACCAATTATACATATATATATGATATATATATTATATACATACATTATATATATATAACAGGTATACAGTTTTATTAGAAATTTAACGTATGTCTCTCCAATATATGTTAACTAAAAGCTGCTTTTTACTTAAGTAAAACAGTGAAACTGATTTGAACGACTTATAACTAAAACAAGGTTTGTGTTTTGTTTTTTAATTTAGACTTCTAAATGAAATCGACACCTAGGATGCCATCAAAACTTTTTCATTAAGCTAGAAGAAAAACTTATTCCACTCAAGAGAAAAAAACTCAACATAAACCTAGATCCAAATTTAGTCATTGATATTATAGCGACTTCCATGATTTCCTTAAGGTAACACTAAAAATATGAAGCAGTTTGTCTCAAATTATGTCTTCTTTCCCAATTTTTCTACTGTTCTAAAATAGAACCTGTTAAATAATGTTTAGTAAGAATGTGGAAAAGAGCAGAAAATGGGGAAAATGCATTAATGTTTGTATTTATATAAATAAATAACTAAATGTATTATTTTGATATATTTTTGTGTTACTAGACTAAAAATATGTATGTCTTCTAAGTGCAAAAATAGTTAAACATCACCATTTTATTCTCAGTGTTTTGCAAGCTAATATACTATGATCTTAGACCTTGAAAATATTCTTAACACATTCAAGGATGTATGAAATAGTCATAATTCTAATATGTAGTGGTTATAACAAAATTACAAAGTGTGATAATTTATGAAAAGTTAACTGCTTATGAATTGTGAGACAGATAATATTAAAATCATTTTAGGTCAATTCATAAATATGATTTGAATACATAACGTATTTCAGATTATTCTAGAAAGGACACTGTCAACAAATAAGACTAGAATACGCTTTCTGCCACTAAAGACTTCATGAGGTAAAGGAAGGTCATTGGAATCACCAAGTCCAAAACTGTTCCCTTGGAAGTAATAAAAATATATAAGAGTAGAGAGTCATTCATTCATTTTTTTATTAAGGTTTAATTGACAAATAAAAATTGTATATATTCATGGTGTACAATATGATATTTTGGTATGTATACATTGTGCAATGGTTAAATAAAGCTAATTAACATAACCCTCAGCACATGTTTCCTATTTTTTTATGGGGAGAACATTTAAGACCTACTCTCATAGCAATTTCCAAGTATATAATACATTATTATTAACTATAATCACAGTGCCAAACTTATTTATCCTGTGTAACTGAAACCTTGTACCCTGCTCCTGACAATTCAGTCTTTAAGATTGTGGCCTATTGGTAAATACTTAAATAAGAAGTGATATTTGAGCAGATTATTGAAAAATGAGAAGAAATTCTACAGACAGAGAAGTCAAAGGATATTTCATTTTATCTCATTGTTGACACATTCATGTAGTTTTCTCTCCATCCCTTCAAACATTATCTAAATCGTTAAAAAAAAAAATTCTTTTAACCATCAAGTTTTGTTTGAAAGGTCATTTTCTGGGTGAGATCATGCATGAACCAACAATACTAAATAGCATTTCCCTGTTACTCAGCTTGAGTTTCTTAACTTTTTTTTTGTTTCTTTAAGTTCTGGGATACATGTGCAGAACACACAGGTTAGTTACATAGATATTCATGTGCCATGGTGGTTTGCTGCACCTGTCAACCCATCATCTAGTTTTTAAGACCTATATGTATTAGGTCTTTGTTCTCATGCTCTCTCTCCCCTTGCCCCCAACCCCACGACAGGCCCCGGTGTGTGATGTTCCCCTCCCTGTGACCATGTGTTCTCATTCTTAAACTCCCACTTATGAGTGAGGACATGCGGTATTCGATTTTCTGTTCTTATGTTAATTTGCTGAGAATGATGGCTTCCAGCTTCATCCATGTCACTGCAAAGGACATGAGTATCTTAACTTTTAATCAAGGAATATAATAGTTTATATTTATTTCCATAACATTGTATTTGGTCCAATGTATAGTTTGATTTTATGCTTTTTTGATTCCCTTTTGTTATATCTTTTGTTTTGCTGACTTATTTCCTTCTGTAATTTTAAAAATAGGGTCCTGATTTCAATTCAACTACTTAAACATTTTGACATGGTCATTTAGAAAAGATGAGTTACATTAATATTAAAATTAAGCTCTTTAGTTTTAGACTCTTTTATTCCTTTTCCTTATCTTACTTTCTTAGCATTTTTCTTAGCTCATATTTAATATATCTTCAGGTTACAAATTTCATAAAGAAATAAATTTGTCTTTCCAGATTGTTTAGACTTAAACATTCCATTTTGGAGTTATAATTACAACAGCTGTTTATTTCCACTAACATCCTATCCCTCCTCACATAAGTTAGAGCTTTCCTACATTTATATTAGTTTTTACCTGTTGAATAGCGCTCCTTAGTTGATATTTTATTCATCTCTTTGTGGTACAAAACAATTCTTCCAGAAATTTTTAAAGGAAAATATATTAGGGTTTTGTTCTTTTGAAGTTATACATGACTCTGGATGTTTTCTACACATATGAACGATATGTTTGCTAAGAATAACATTTTTGAATTACAATCATTTTTCTACAAAATCTCTATTAACTTTGACTTTGCTTCACTGTCCTCCTGCATTTATTGTGGCATAGAAAAAAGACGAAACCCCATATACTCCTTAGAGAAAAGACACTACCAAAATTTAACAATAAAGTAAATGAAAAGTTTACTGAGAAACATTTGTCAAAGCTGAACTACTTCCTACTTTGGGAGGGGAAGGGCAACAATATTCATCTCTTGCCAAACTTGAAATATTTCTGTTGAAAGGTTTATGAGCATTTTAGGAAACAACTTGACAATATTTAGTTAAGATTAAAATGTCCCTATTTACAATACTTCAATTCAACCGTAAAAAAAAAAAAAAAAAAAAAAAAAAAGATCATTAAATTGTGCATTAATTCATATGATCAGAATAGTGTAAAACTACACAAATAACCAAAAGATATACACATTTATTCACATGTATAGAAGCTGGAAATATAACACTGAGATATGGAAACCAAATTGAAGAATGTTACATATAGTATGTTAAGCAATTGCAAAATATTAAAAAACACACCATATTATTTTTTGTTTTAGTTTTACTTTTATCAATGTTATACATGCATATAAGAATCACACAATTCTATATGGTTTCTGAGACAGTGATTCATTGTCCCTAACTTTGAATGAAATATCCAAAATCAATAATTTCAAACATTTAGTTGATTATCCGTGCATATAACACTATATCTCTAAATACTGTGTACTTATGTTAGCATCTCTATTTCTTAAAATTTTATTTATTATCTGTTGAATTTGCAAAAATAAAAATAAGAACTTGATTTTCTTTCATTTCCCTCTACAGCCATTCATTCCCATCTGTCCATTTCTCTACTTATCAAAAGTTTTATTGCATCTACATTAACTATTCACATTATTATTACCATGTGAATGTTATTGATAGGTGAGTCAAGATCTCTTATGATTGCTTGTCATTTCCTTAAAACATTGTTTTTCCTGCATAATTGTCTGGTTCTTTCTACTTATCACTAGAAGAACCCCAAATTATATGCCAATGATCTTAGATGTTTCGCCTTGCATTAAAATGTATCAGGCATCCCATCAATTTTATCTTGTTATAGAAATATCTCCAACAGCCTCTGATCTGTTCAATTAGGACGGGTTGGTTGGACTCCATGCCTGAGGTACATATCTCATCTTGGGATTATCCTTGACCATATTCCGAGAATTCTGTTTTCTTTAACTCAAGGTTGCACATACATTTTCAGAATCCAATGTGTTGTTACTTCTTGATTTACACTCATGTTTTGATACAGCATATCAACCGGTACCTTCCTAAAAAAGGTTGAATGAGCAATACTAAGAATATAAGTGAACTCAATCTTCATACATGTTGATAATTCAGCTGGATGAAAGAGTCGAGGTTGAAACTATTTTTTTTTTCCTGCATTTTGAAGACATTGCTCCATTGTGATCTATTTTCCAGTCTTACTGTAAAGTGATACTGATTCTGACTCTTTCCACATTTCCTGCTTTATTTTGTTATGTTCTTCTCTCTCTTTCTAGAAACTAATAATATCTTCTCTTTATCATTATTGTTCTGAAATGTCATGTCCATGCGCCTTTGCATAAGTTTATTTTTACCGATTCTCCTGATCACTTGGTATGGGGTATTAGCTTTCTTTATGCAAGCTTGAGCCCTTCATTTTTAGATGTTTTATTTCATTTATTTGACAATTTTATTTCTTTTATTTCTGGAACTATTTTATAATAATAATACTTATAATATTTTGACCTTTTTACAAGTCCTCTGAATTTCTTACATTCCTTCGTTGTTTCTCAGATTTTTCCCTCATTATTTTATTTTCTAAAAGTATAGTTGAGTTTTTTTCATTTTTTCACTTCAATCATATGCATTTAATATTCAAAAGCCCTTTTCTTGTACTCTTCCATTTTTTATGGGCATCTCATGGCTTCAAAGCTGAGTAGGCATTTTCTCCTTTCTTGTTCTCTTGCCCTTTGTAATGTTTAATGTGTTTGTTTTAAAAATATTCTTGGTAATTCTGTAGTTCAGTGAGCAAAGGTCATGTGTGGTAGAGACACACTTTCTAAGATGTCCACCATAATCTCAACTTCTCATACTCTGATATTCTGGCTGACCCAATGCCTTGCTTCAGCCTGTGAGAAACCATGGGCCACAAAACTCAGCTACGCTGAGCCTAGTTTCCAGATCTACAGAAACTGTGAATAATGAATGTTGTTTTTAGCAAATAAGTGTTGGGATAATTTGTTTTACAGCAATAGGCAATTAATATAGCATATGATATTTATGAAGCTATTCTTATCTTCATTCTGCCTGGTATAAACTAAAACAGAGCTTTCTGTATTACTTTACTTAGCGAATAAAACTGCAGTTTTGAATGGGGTAAAGCAGTGGGAAATCTAGTTAAGTGACCACATTAGTGACTGGAATCTGGAAACAGGATACTTTTACACACACTTTCAACAAAACTGTTTTCATCCCATTATTCCACTATCAGGGTTACCTAATACCACACATTTCAGAGGTTTCTTGTGGAAAAAGTCAGGTTGCTATTTAATTTTCCCACCTGTTGATTTAGGATTTAACTTTCTTGCTCTATTAGATTATTTACCACTCATTCATTTGCCGTTCAGCTTCCAAAGTATTTTTCTGTCTTACCTTTTCCTGTTCTTTTTGCCCTTTGTAATGCTGAATGTGTTTGTTTTAAAAATATTCTTGTTAATAACTGTTGTAAATAACTTTAGTAAATTTTCAGGGGCCATTTAAAATGGATTCAGTCTACTATATATAAAGCAAATATTAATCAGTACATTTTAATGATTTTAAACAAATATAAATTTAGCATTTATTCATGTGGGATTAAGGATACATTGATGTGTTCATATTAATCTTTAGAAATGTTGTGTTTTTAATATTTTATTATCAAATTTAGGTTTCAAAAATCTTATTAAAATATTTGATCTAGGTAATAAGGTTCTTGGGTTTTCACAGTATAATACTTCTACATGATAATAAACTAAAATCCATGAAAAAAATCTAAAAGGGGAAGATATAAGAGGACGTCAAGTAGAACTCATAATATGAAATAATTAAGATGGTTGATTTTTACTTTGTAAGTGCTTTTTCTTTTTTTCCATAAACACTTTGCACACAAATAAACATATTTCCCCACAGTATGCTTGTACAAATCAAGTCACAATCCTATGCCCACATGTGTGATGATGTTTAAAAAGAGATCTGTTTGCATTTTCTTTAGACCAGCTACCTGATATTTCAAAAGATAAGAAGTACTGCTCAGCTTGAATGAACTCAAAAATATCTCTGCAAATGTATTTGAAAACATCTTTTGAAATGTCAGTTTGGGACCAAGTGATATGAGTTACTCATTCAAATACTGGAATATGAGTGTTAGGAGTACGGAACAATTTTTAAAGAGATAGAATAAGATTGAAGATTGTATTTTGAATAAATCAGTTAAGTAAAAGTTGTGTGGCTACTACTTCATTAAGATAATTATTTCTCTACTCTTAGTATGCTTAAAGTTTAAATATAGAAATATGTTACATCATTTATATACAAGGATATTCATTTGATATTTGAATTTTCCTCTTATTTTATTTATTTAATATTCCATTGACTATCTCATTTCACTGTTTCTTTATATATGTTGAATATTTTTGTGTGTTCTAATATTTTTTTTAAGGATATTTATTATATTATTAGATCCAATTCATCCTGTTCTTGTTGGACAAGTTGAGGGTGCAATGGGCATGGCTATAACCATATATCATCAAAAATTGATGATGAAAATTGATTTACCATACAGCCTAACAGTTGCACTCTTGGGCATTTATGTCATAGATATGAAGACTTATTTTCACAAAGAAACTTGTACACAAATGTTCATAGCAGTTTTATTTGTAATAGCCCAAAGCTGGAAACCACCTAAATGTTCTTAAATGAGTGAATAGTTAAACATGCTGTGGTACATTCATTCTATGGAATACTAATTAGCAATAAAAAAGAATGAGCTATCATTAACTTACAAATAACTTGGATGAACCTCACAAAAATTACACCGAATGAAAAAGCCAATTTCAAAAAGATACAAACTACATCATTCCATTTATGTAACATTTGTGAAATGGCATAACAATATAAATGAAAATCAGTTAGTGATCTCTAGGTGCTAGGGATAGAGGGCAGTGGATGTGTAGGTATAAAGAGATAACATGAGGGAATATTGTAGTAATGGTACAGTTGGGTATCCTGAGTTTCCTGGTGGTTACACAAGGCTACCCACCCATAAATTTTATTTATGAAATAAAATTACATAGATTCAGGGACACAAACACACATTCACACTCACACATGAGCACATTTATAATATGTGAAATCTGAATACGCTCTGCAAAATGTGCCAACGTCAATTTATTGGTTTTGATATTAATTATAAATGTGTATTAGGATAACACTGAGGGAGATTTGAGAAAGTGTACATGGAACTTCTTTATACATTTCTTTGCAATATCCAGCTAATCTATAATTATCTCAAAACAAAATGTTTACAAAAAATCACTTGATGTAAAATAATTTTGACAGGCAAAACATTAAGAGAAAATGCAATATTGCAAAAGTTTACTTTGTGGAATCTCATTGTTTTGAGGTTACTAATGTTACTTCTTCTCACCTCCCATTGGGGGCCAACGAAAGCTATTGTCCTTAGACTTGTTCACTATGGATGTCTGCAGGAATGCTTCATGTACATGCCTATGAACAAGGATTCAAAAGTGTTATTTTTCCTTTTTTTAAATATTGAAGGGAGTATTTCCATTCTTCCCTTTGCTCTTTTTGATTATTTTTCGTAAACATAAAATGAAATTTGATGTTACAATTCAATTAACACTAAGAATATGTTTTGTAAAGGTAAAAAAGGAAGATTTTTTTTCCTAGGCTTTTGTTTTCTGGAAAATTTAGTTAATTTTTAAATATGTTTTTTATAAAATAACTCATACACCATCATTTTCATAATTTATTAATTTTCATCTAATAACCAATTTCAGAATTAACAATAACAACTATTGATGGATTTCAAACCATGGTTTTGGTTTTTGATTTATGATTCATGTTGAAGCCCTTTATTAAGTCATGTATTTCCCCCTCAGTGGTCATCAGCACTGATAAGTAAATACATTTTTAATTACCAAACATAAAGAACTGATAGTATCTTTGATGCAATCAACCAGTTTTACTACAAACCATCACTTACATTTTTATATTTGCCTCACATCCTTTTATCACTTTACAAAAATTATGTATTTCTTCTATCCACCTAGCTTCTGTGTTTTTATATAATTTTATAAATTTAACAAGTAGTCAAGGAAGAAAACGTGTTATTTCAGGGGCCAGTTTAACTTTGGGCCAGTATGAATAAAGAAAGTTTCTTATGGAAGTTTTGAATTATGATTTTTGATGATCTGTGGGCAGAGCCTCCATGAGAGAGATTGGGCAATATATTAGTCTATTTTCATGCTGCTGATAAAGACAAACCCAATACTGGGAAGAAAAAGAGGTTTAATGGACTTACAGTTCCACATGACTGGGGAGGCCTCACAATCATGGCAGAAGGCAAGGAAGAGCAAGTCATGTCTTACATGAATGGCGGCAGGCAAAGAGAAGAGTGAGCTTGTGTAGGGGAACTCTTCTTTATAAAATCATCAGATCTCATGAGACTTAATTCAGGCAGAGAAGGGTTTAACCAAAGACAATGCTTTGGGAAATATTCTTCTTGGTTGAGCAGATAAGAGTTTAGGTGCTTGAGGAAGAAGAAGATAGAAAATGGTTTTTAAAGACAAAAAAAGGCAGGAAAATGGACATTAGAAAAGCATTTGATGGAAAACAAATTCTCTGTAATATATTATTAGTCTGTTATCATGCTGCTAATACATACCTGAGACTGGGTAATTCACAGAGGAAAGAGGTTTAATTGACTCACAGTTTCACATGACTGGGGAAGCCTCACAATCTCAGTGGAAGGTGAATGAAGAGCAAAGTCAGTTCTTACATGGTGACAGGAAGGAAAGAGAGCTTTTGCAGGGAAACTCCCATTTATAAAACCATCAGATCTCATGAGACTTATTCGCTACCACAGGAACAGTATAAGAGAAACTGCCCCCATGATTCAATTATCTCTACCTGGCCCCGCCATTGACACGTGGAGATTATCACAATTCAGGTGAGATTTGGGTGGGGACACAGACAAATCATATCACTCCACCCCTGGCTCCTCCCAAATCTCATGTCCTCACATTTCAAAACCAATCACGTTTTCCCAACAGTACCCAAAAGTGTTAACTCATTTCAACATTAAGTCAAAAGTCCACAGTCCAAAGTCTCATCTGAGACAAGTCCCTTTCGCCTATGAGCCTGTAAAGTGAAAAGCAAGTTAGTTGCTTCCTAGATACAATGGGGGTACAGGCATTGGGTAACTATAACTGTGTCAAATGGGAGAAATTGGATACAGCAAAGGGGCATCAGGCCCCATGCAAGTTCAAAATCCAGTGGGGCAGTCAAATCGTAAAAGCTCCAAAATGATCTCCTTTGACTCCATGTCTCATATCCAGATCACACCGATGAAAGAGGTGGGTTCCCAGGGTCTTGGGTTATTCTACCCATGTGGCTTTGCAGAGTAGAGCCCTCATCCTGGCTGTTTTAACAGGTTGGCATTGAGTGTCTGCAGTTTTTCCGGGAACACAGTGCAAGCTGTCAATATATCTACCATTCTGGGATCTGGAGGATGGAGGTCACCTTCTCACAGTTCCACTAAGCAGTGCCCCAGTGGAGGTTCTGTATGGGGGTTCACACCCACATTTCCCTTCTTCACTGCCCTAGCAGAGGTTCTCCATGAGGGCTTCCCCTCTGCAGCACACCACTTCCTAGACATCCAGGCATTTCCATACATCCTCTGAAATCTTGTCAGAGGTTCCCAAAACCCAATTCTTGACCTCTCTGCACCTGCAGGCCCAACACTACATGTGAGCTGCCAAGGCTTGGGCTTGCATCTTCTGAAGCAGTGACCTGACCTCAAGGTTGGCCTCTTTTAGCCATGGCTGGTCTGCAGGGACCAACTCCAGAGACTGCAGAAAACAGCAAGCCCTTGGGTCTGGCACACAAAATTATTTTTTCCTCCTTGGCTTCCCAGCTTGTGATATAAGGGGCTGCCATGAAGACCTCTAACATGCCCAGTTAGAGGTGAATGTCTTGGTGATTAACATTTGACTCCTCGTTACTTATATAAATTTCTGCAGCTGGCTTGAATTTCTCCTCAGAAAATGGGTTTTTCTTTTCTATTGCATCATCAGGCTGCAAATATTCTGAACTTTTATGTTCTACTTCCCTTTTAAACATAAGTTCCAACTCCAAATCATGTATTTGTGAATACATAAAACTGAACGCTTTTAACAGTACCCAAGTCACCTCTGGAATGCTTTGCTGCTTAGAAATTCCTTCCATCAGATGCTCTAAATCATCTCTCAAGTTCAAAGTTCTACAAATCTCTAGGGCGGCAGCAAAATGCCATCAGTCTCTTTGCTTAAATTTAGCAAGAGTCATGTTTGCTCCAGTTCCCAACAAGTTCCTCTTCTCCATCTGAGACCACCTCAGCCTGGACTTTATTGTCCATATCACTATCAGCATTTTTGTCAAAGTCATTCAACAAGTCTCTAGGAAGTTATAAACATTCCCACATCTTCCTGTCTTCTTCTGAGCCCTCCAAACTGTTCCAACCTCTGCTTGTTACCTAGTTCCAGAGGCACTTCCACATTTTTGGGTATCTCTACAGAAGCACCACATTCCTGGTACCAATTTACTATATTAGTCAGTTTTTACCCCGCTAATAAAAACATAATTACCCAAGACTGGGTAATTTATAAAGGAAAGAAGCTTAATTGACGTACACCTCCACATGGTTGGAGAGCCTTCACAATCATGGCTAAAGACAAATGAGGAGCAAAGTCAAATCTTACATGGTAGCAGGCAAGAGAGCTTGCGCAGCAGGTGAACTCCCATTTATAAATCTATGAGATCTCATGAGACTTATTCACTACAATGAGAATAGTATGGGGGAAACCACCTCCATGATTCAATTATCTCCACCTGGCCTTGTCCTTGACACATGGAGATTACAACAATTCAAGGTGAGATTTGGGTGGGGACATAGCCAAACCACATCAGTCTCAGACCATAAAACTTTAGGAAGTGAAATTTCAATTTTTACTAATTCTGTGATATAGTCTTTTCCTCTTTTCACATATTTCAAGAAAATTAAATATTCATAATCTACACATATGAGAGCAAAGGAAGAGGAATGTTACCAATTATGAAGTGAACCAGTGTAGAAAGAAAATAGAATTAGAACTGCAGTCAATAAAGTTAGTGTGCTGGAAAATTCAGTGGGAAAATGCACTGAAACATGAGGTACACAACAGAAATCATGCATGCTAGAAATTTTGGAAGAGTTGTACACGTTGTGAATACAATACAACATTTTCTGTGGACAAAAAATGATTAAGTCAAACAAGTATTGTACCTAACTCTTTTTGTAATAGGGGCAAGAGGCTAATTAAAGTAACTTTTACTTTACTATTTTTGGTAATATAAAGTAACTAATTATTACCATCTTTGTACTCTCTTCTGTCTGTCTCTTCCACCTTCTTTTTATTTTTTTTCTTCCCTGTTTTCTCTCTCTCTCTCATATGTGTGTGTGTGTTTATGGGTGTGTACTGATGACTGCATGTACATTTTCCTCTAAGCTTTTGTTTTGTTTTGTTTTGTTTTGTTTTTGTTTTTCAAGACGGAGTCTTGCTCTATCGCCAAGGCTGGAATGCAGTAGCGAAATATTAGCTCACTGCCACCTCCGCCTCCTGGGTTCAAGCGATTCTCCTGCCTCAGCCTCTTGAGGAACCGAGATTACAGGTGCCTACAATCACATCCAGCTAGTTTTTGGTAGAGATGGGGTTTCACCAAATTGGCCAGGCTAGTCTTGAACTCCTGACCTCAGGTGATCCACCTGTCTCAGCCTCCCAAAGTGTTGTGATTATAGGCATTGGCCACTGCGCCTGGCTTAGGATTTTTTTTTTTTTTTACTAATGTTTTTCTATTATTATATGTTATAAATGCTAATTATTGAAAATGCAAAAATTAAAAGTATAAAAATAAATTCAACTAATCCAGTCATATACAAATGTCAATAATAATGGCATATAGCTTTTCAAACTTAAAAATGTTTGCTTTTTATTAGTTGGGCTTTATATATATATATATATATATACACATTATATATTACATATTTATATATAATATATATTATATATTATATGTTATATATATAAAGATATTTTAAATATCAAAGTATGAAAGTATAATAGATATATATATTCTTGTATTTAAATGATCCTACTGGGCATTGTGGCTCACGACTGTAATCACAGCATCTTGGGAGGCTGAGGTGGGAGGATGGTTTGAGGCCAGGAGTTCAAGACCTGCCTGGACAAAGTGAGATACCCACTTCTATAAAAAATAAAAAAATAAAAAAATAGCCAGGTATGGTACTGCAAACCTGTAGTGACAGCCTGGGAGCTCAAGGTTACAATGAGGTCTGATTGCACTACTGCACTCCAGCCTGGTGACAGAGTGTCTGTCTCAATAAATAAATAAATAATCCCATGATATTCTATTACATAAATATACTATAATATATTAAACATTTCTTATTAAAGGTTAAAACACTTCTGATTTTTATCAGTTAAAAATATCACTATGTTTAATCTTTTGACCTATCTTAATTTACTCACAACATAAAAAATGTAATTGCTAGATCTGAAACTATGCATACCTTAAAAGCACTTGATGTTATTTTGAAATGATGCTAATAAAGATGTTTCAGATTAACATCCCACTAACAGCACAAGTACATGAGATTATCACTGCTAACTTTTAGCTAGAAGCTTGTTCAACAGAAATTAACAGTGCTATCAAAAGCCCGGGCTGGACTCCCGGCTACTTTGGGAGGCTGTATTCCTGGCTACTTGAGAGCCTGACATAGGAGGATCACTTCAGGCCAGGAGTTCCAGGCTGCAGTGAGTCATGATCCAGCCGTTGCACTCTATGCACTCTAGCCTGGGCAACAGAGGGAGACTCTGTCTCAAAAAAAAAAAAAAGAAAGAAAAGAAAAAAAAAAATCCTAGTTGCATATGTACCCCTTCATTATTTATGCTATGGAAAAAATTGATCAGTTTTCCCCTAGCAAAGTATAGCAATTATTTTATAAAATGTGTTTTTGTATGAGTAGATTAGCTATCAATTTCAAGTCCATATATCAACTGAGATTAATAAACAGTTTTCTGAATATGAAAAATATTACAGCTTATTTTTCACATTTTTGCAAATACTTTTGTAGTCCAGAAAATAGGTTAGAACACACAGAATTTTAACTCTTACAGTAGTGTTACTTCAATTTTCTGACTCTTATGTCCACACATTTCCTACTTTTTCAGTCCCAAAATTCTGTATTATCCCAGCATTCACATCTTCATCTGATGCCAGTTATCCGAGATGCTGGATGCAAACAACAACCAAAGAACTTCCTGGCAAGTCAATTTGGCTCATCATAAACTCCAGTAGCCTTGGCCTCATGCTATGCTGAAACATCTGCAATTCTAGCACATTGATAAAAGAATGATTAAAGAAGAAACCACCACCATCAACAACCACCATGAGCCTTCGGCTCACTGTAATTCATTTGAACACCTTATTCTTTCTTCTTTGCTACATAATTTCCTATTAATAATCATGAATAGGGTGACAGCTTTATTCTGTTCTCAATATTGATTAAGAGAGATAAAAAGAGTGCTGGCTGTGATATGGACATCTTTAATAAGTGAAATTTCTGATGAGTAATCATTTCATGCATTGTTAAGTTATAAAATACTTTCTATATTTAAATCCTCATTAATTTATTAAAATGGTATTAATGCATTATTTTTTAAAATTAAACACCCATCTGATAACTTGTTAAATTTAAATATAATTTAACCTCACCTTAATAGGTAGAAACGTGAGTCGTTAGCAAAAAAGAAGAGATTCTAGGACTTCAGGAAAGAAATGCTTAAGAAATAATACTAAACAAAAAATATTTGCTGTTTTATGTCCATTAAGATACAATATATACAATTATAGATATATTACAGTATTATCTTTGTTGTAAACTTCAAGAGTTATTGAATTGCTTAAATATATTTTAGTCAATATTTACCTTTGATATCAAAATAATTAACATCACTGTACATCTATCCTCTTTAGAAAATTATGAATCTGAAAAATTAACTTCTTTAGGGTATCTTATAGTTTCATTAAGGTATCATATAATTTCTCATCTAAAATCTATCATGGGTTAAAATTTTGCTTTGCTTGTATTTTTCACCAAATTCCCCCAAAGAAAGAATCTAGCTAAGTGACATTTAAAACGGATTTGTAAAAAATTGCTATAATTAAATAATGTGAAAAAAATGCTCTTGAATTTATGGAGTTTTATTTAAATTGTTTTAGTAAAGATTGTTGCTTATGTTTTTCACCATGGTTTAAAGGCGCTGTGTGCCATGTGTTGGGCTAATATTATCTGACCACAGACCTCAATCTTGTTGTTTTCTTGATTTGTCCATTGTCTCCACTGTACACAAACAAATTGTGTGCATGTTTTTGTGTACATGAAACAGTATTTTTCTTTAAGTAATGCTTGCTTATGATCCTTCTTTTCTCATTTTCTCCTATTCATTTATCTGACCTATACTACCTGTTTTGAAAATTGCTTTTAGACTTAAACCTGAACACTGGAATATTTTCATGTATGCATTGCTCCCATTCATGCAGAACTCTTGGGTAGTCCTCTTTTTCTGATCAACCTGGTTGTCAAATTTATTTTTTACTTCTGTTACGTAGGACCTTTCTCCAATAGACTCCATGCCATGGGTGAAAGTTTCCATGTCTTACTATCTGTGAGACTACTTGAGTCACCTAATCTCATTTTCTCAGTTTTCTCATCATTAACATGGGGATAATAATTACACCAACAGCAGGGTTGAAGTGTCAGCGTTAAGTAACATAGTTAAGGTAAAAATGTCACATAATGCTTTACACATAGCAAATCTTCAGGAAAAACTAGCAAGGCTTTCTGTCAAAAATACTTTTCTTGAATCTTTGAATGCAGGGAAGATATATTTGGGCTTATTAATACACTGAACCTAACTATAATATTAGAACTTTTTATGAGGGTAGTAAACTTTCAAGGCACCTTATCAAGGTTACTTTGAATATCCTTCCTTCAGGAAAACTTAGTACTGAAGTCATATAAAAGCAGAGATCTTGGGAGACACTAACCACTTTCATCTTTTAAGGTCATAGTAGCCGTTTCAAGCAATGAGAAATGCAAACAATAGGGCATGGAAACCAATATTGATGGTGTGGCCTTTTGTTGTGCAAAGCAATAAGTATAAAAGAAAAATATAAACCCTATCTAGTTTTCATGCAATCCCATGGTTCAATGTAATTGTGTTTTAAAAAGTATTAACATGCCGAGACATCAACACATGGCCAAATGTGAATCTCCTTTGAGATTGAAGCCCAAGTAAAATCACCATCACTACCTTTTCTGATTAACCCTCCTTAGACCAAAAAATTATTTTCATTGTTGTCATCAGAACTTCATTAACCTTACAGCTTCAATGAACTTTACAGCTGTTCATTTTTTCAGAGATATGTAATCAACATTATTAAACAACTATGAGAAAGATGGCTGCAATTTAAGGAGAATACAAAGGATTTTGCTTTCTGTATTCTCAATCATGTAACTTAGTAATGTTGGGAGAAGATAACACAATTATGCCCATGCTGACCAGAGTCCCAGGTTTTCTTTGACATACCGGATTTAAATTCTGTCTTTCTTCTCTTTAGATATAGATAGACAATTTTATTCCACCTTTGATTCAGAAAATATTGGCATTGTGTTGATTTATGTAAAGCTATGACTACTTCAAGGAGGAGGACAAAGTAACTTTTTTGTTGGGAAAAGAAGAAATTAGGCTTGAGTGCCTGGCTCTCCTAGGACACTGGGTATGATTTAGATGACAGCAATTGTGTGTGTTTGTGTGTGTGTGTGTGTGTGTGTGTTGTGGTGGGGTGGGTGGAGTAAATATTTCTAGAGGGGGGATTTCTTTAGAATGGAATAAAAGGCAGAAAAATCAGAGAGGTATGAGGTAATTTAGGGCAAAATTGAGTTTAACATTGTGGTATAGAATAAAACTATATATTTAAACCATTTGTGGTAGAAGGCTTTAAATTCTAGGCTGAAAAATTTGCTTATTTTTTGGCCAATAGTAAATAATTGAAGATAGATGAACAGGGTAGTCACATAGAAATGCAACCAACATGAAAGGGAAGAAGGCTTGAAGACTGTCTACTCCAAATTCCTCATTTTACTGATGAGGATACTGAGTCCTGTAGAAGTAAAGGAATGAGCTCAAAGATCCATTAAACTCATATTAGTTCTATTATGTATTTCTGGGCTTTAGATATCGTAGTTGATATTCTGCTTAAATATTTTTAAGTAACTCAATTATAATTGTAGGGGAGAGGGGAGCTTACATTTTGAATGGTCCTTAAATAGAAACATAAATTTTAACTTTCCATCTCACTGTGAGGCTTTTTGCCAAACTGAGAGACTGATTCACTGCTCTTCCTCTAAATTTGCTTCATCCATTTGGAGCACATTATAAAAGAAAGAACCTGCTTTCAGACTTCTGGTGCCAAAACATTTCGGGAAAAAAAGAAATCAAAGATGAGCTTTCACCTCTTTACAAAATTGCATCACTGCTCCTTTATTCTTTCATCTTTATCGCAAATATTTAAACAAAAACAAATGTCACCAGCTAAAGATTGTGAGGAATTTATTGTGAAGACAAACAAGACTCTAGATATGTCAAAACTGGTGATCTGACTCATCTTTATTAGGTGTGAACGGAAGCCCAAGCTTTACAGCTGTTACTATGCATGAAATTAAATGAGATATCTTTCTTCTAAAATCAGACTTTTCTGTAGGTGCTTTCTCTGCAGCCTTTGTTTTTTAATGCCCGTATATTAACATTGTCCTTCAAATGTATCTCTTTGAAAGAATGAATAAATCGAGGGAATATACTAAAGCAAGAAAAGACATAATAGAGGTGACGCATAAAAAGTTGATTGTCTTGTTTTTTTTTTTTTTTTTTTTTTTTTTTTTTTTTTTCTTCACTGTTTGTAAATCTCTCAATGCAATAGGGCACAATCAATTAAAATAATTAATTTTTCAAAACCCTGAATTTATTTGACCGAGGCTAATTTCTCTGGAATGTATGACATGTACCTGCATATCGTACAATTTCTAAAATACTAAAATATTTTATCAATGAAATAAATGAATTAAATCACCACCTATGAAAGTACCTGGCACACTACAAATATCAATAATCAAATTCTTTGACTCCTTGAAATCTCAAACAGAGCTACTGCCTCTTTATTTACTCTACAATTTACTTCTGAAGAAAACGTTGAGTAATTCCTATTCCAGCCATCAAAGTATGGGAAGAAGAGAAAGGGTCAGCAGCGGTAACTGGTATGGGTGTTTAAGAAACTAGCCACGGACCAGCAGAGCCTACGAATGCGCGGCGATGTGACGACAAGGTTGTTGATGCCACAGCCTGTAAGGGGCGGCAGGCAAGATGCCAAACGGAGGGACCCGCGTCTCTAAGGGCCGCCGGCTTAGCTGGGGCTGATCTGCCTTCCGCCTCCCGGGAGCCCCAGTCCTCGTCAGCGTCGTCAGGAGGATTCCTCGCCCTAATTATCCCGGGAGGAAGACGCGCCTTTCCCGGAGACCGCTAGGCAACACTCACCACGGCAGCCTCCAGATTACTTCTCTCCGTGGGTGTGTGACTTCGTCGAAGCAACTCACACTTACAGTAGATTCTCACTGGCAAGGCTGCGAGCAGCAGAGGGCGGGGGAGCTGGGAAGAGGAGGAGGGAAGGAGGGTGGGAGGCGCTGAGCCGGGAGGCAGAGGGGACGCCAGAGCTCCAGACACAGCAGGAGCGCGCCTTGGCGGTGCAGTTTCAACCTCGCCTTCGCAGCCGCGCACACACCGCCTCCTCCCCGAGCAGCGGGAACCGCAGCAGCTCCCGGGCCGCCGCAGCCCAGCTCCTCGCTCCTGTCCGCCGTCCGCCGTCAGTCCCTCCCCTCGTCAGCACTCAGCCCGCAGCTATTTCCTTCTGCCAGGCTCTTTGAACTCTGGATCTTTGCTTTTGCTCGCTGCTCTCCCGTTTTTCATTCTCCACATTTTCTCAACTACTCTTTCTTTATCCTTAGCCACCCTGCTTTTTTCCTCCTTAAAAAACAAAAATCGGGGATTTCGCCTTAAAATGATTTGTCTTCCTTACCTTCGTCCATTTCAACACTGAAGACTGCAAACAACCTTCACCTTTCCCCTAGTGGCATTTAAAAATTCTCAATCCGTAAAAAGTATTTTTAAAAGGCAAAGGAACAGGACGTGGGACCCTCTCAACACCCTTGATCCGAGTCCAGAACTGCACTAGCAACCAGAACTAATATTTCATTTAACCCTACCAAAGGGGAAGGCGAGAAGAGCCAGAAGCAAACTTCAGCTGCCTCAGCGGATCCGTGGTTCCCGCATTTGGAGGAGCCGCGTGCCAGAAGGCGTAGGACCCCACGGGGAGACAAGGAGGACTCCCGAATCTCCCTTGGCGGCTCCTCGAGGCCGAAGCGGTGGACTGAGCTGCGCGGGACAGCTGCAGCGGAGGAGGCTCGGAGAAGATGCGGGGCTCGGGGCCCCGGGGTGCGGGACGCCGGCGGCCCCCAGGCGGAGGCGGCGACACCCCCATCACCCCAGCGTCCCTGGCCGGCTGCTACTCTGCACCTCGCCGGGCTCCCCTCTGGACGTGCCTTCTCCTGTGCGCCGCACTCCGGACCCTCCTGGCCAGCCCCAGCAACGAAGGTAAGAAGATGGGGGTGGGGACCGCGACGACCTGGGGCGGAGGGGCTAGGCGGGGCCTGGGGAGTTCGGGTCTCAGCGCGCTGGACGCTGCTGCTGCAGACCAAATCGCACTCTCATCTCAAATTAATATTTGTCGTCCCCTTCCACTAGCCTTTTCGCTCCCTCTGCGGTTTTTGGTTGCATTGTTTGACATTAGCTTCGGAGTGCTGGGCAAGGAACATGCATGTGGACAGAGCCTGGTTGGGGGGCTGGGAAGGTGGAAAACCTTGGGGGAAAGGAGGTCGAGGCCCGTACCAGGCTAATGGGTGCGGCTGGGGCTCACTTAAGGCGAGTGGGGAAGTGACATTTAGGGCTTGAAGGATTGGGAACTGTTTGAAGCTCAGCGACAAGGATCTCTGGAGCAGTGGGGCTTTTAGAAACCGTTATTTGAGGCCAGTGATGGGAAACGTTGTGGGGGTGGCTGGATGCTTTTATTTTTGGGGAAAGTGCCTGCTGGGAGCTGTTATTTAGGGCATCACCAGCTGCTATTCTGGGGTGGGTGGCAGGAGCTTTTACTTCTCATGGGAGGAGTATAGCGAAGGACAGAAGGCGCCCCACACTGTTGGGTGCCCTTCTTCTTGGGGGAGTTCATTGTCACACTCAAGCCAAGGTGGAAGGCGGCGAGAAGGTGGGATGCCGCGGGAGGAGGGGCGAGGGGGAGTGTCGCTGCTAGGAAGTTACTGCTAAAACCCAGCTGGGCATGTCTTAGAGAGGGAAAAGACCTGCTTTGGCCAGCACCTGATCCGGGAGTACCCAGTCCCCCTCCCTACCCCCAATCCTGCGCTCCGGACCCAGAATACTGTCCCTGCCTTTTTCTGGAAGAGTAGGGCCGGCGTGGGAGCAACACCTGTGCCGCTCTCCGTGCTCCCGGAGCAGTGCCCAGCCGCTCTGCCCGCCTGCCTCTTGGATCTGAGCCCCCTGCCTTTGGGTCCCCTCCAGCAGCTCTCGCTCCTCTCCCACACCCGGATTGAGCTCGGGTCTCAGCCCAAGGGCGCATTACTCGCGGAGGGGCGGGAACAGCATCTCAGATCCAGATCTGTCAGCTCCACTATGAAAACAGAAAAACCTACCCCCTTTGGCTAGAACGGTGGGGTTTCGGTTTGGGATTGTGGATGCGACGCGTGAGGCTCAGAACCTTACAGAAATTCCTTCCACTTCTGGGCACGGGACACTAAACCGGAAAGATGAAGCAGCAGTGGTGGAGTCGTGTGTGTCCTCGTGACTTGCATGGGTTCAGTCCCCGCTGTAGGAGAAGGACCTGAGCTGGTATCCCAGCAATGCCAGCTCTAAAGGAAGGGTGTGAAAGCAGGGCAGATAGAGGCTCCCTTCCCCCCGTCCCATGAACTTTCTCTTTAACCTCTAATTTTATTTTTTAAACGCTAATTAAAGACTTATTTGTATTTATCTACATTTATCTATATACATATATAGGTAATCTCCCACGCTTAAGGCAAACAATCGGGCATTTTCTCTTTCTGATAAAGTTGAAAAAGTGTTTTTGGGAGTCGTAGACCTTTTATTAACACCTTATTTTAAATTCATTCTGTTAGACGTCTGGAGGATTGAAACAGCGTTAGAGGAGGCTCTTTTCTTAACTGTCTTATTCCACCGAAAGGGGCATCCTGGTTTGAATTTGAAGGGGTTTAACAGTAATATCATTCATCCTTTCGTGTTTCCGTTGGATTTCAAGTCCTCTCTCCAGGTGTGGTGGAAGAGGAGAACTTAGGTGGAGATGAAAGGGTATCGATCTTGGTTAGAAAATTGGAAGAATTGAATTCTCAGGGAGAGTGACACTGAATGGGAACAAGAGCCAAGACTGTGCAGGGAGGAAGAGGCAGAAGGAAAGAGAAGGAAGGGGAAACAGCGCCGGTCTCCTAAGGTGTTGAAAGCAGAGCTGGAATCTTGTGGAACATAGCCTGGCTGTTGTTACAGATTTAACACCCATAGATTGTATTGTCTTACCTCATCTAGTCCGTCACACAGCAAAACTTGGACTACAGTGAGATGGGGCTTGGAGATCTAATAAAAAATGAGAGATACCTTACCACCTGGTGCTCTGAAAAAGCCTGCTGTTTGGGGGCACATTTTGTAATATGTCACTATTATACTTAATTGGAAATAAAATTGTATAAATATCTATGTCATTATCTAATCCATCCTATCTCAGCTGAGCACAGTTTTCCATCTTTCCACTTAGTATCCTAGACCTTTATTTCTGATCTGTGAAATATAGCTTCTTCTCTTCTTGTTTCTCCGTGCTATTGCTATAAATTGAGCAGCAGAGTGTATTAAAATACTTATTTGATAAAATGTTTGGGCTTTTTTAGAGATTCAGATTAGAGTTTTCCAATTTGTTTATTTGCTTCTGGAGGGACTTGGGAAGGTCAGGGGGCAGAAAGATTTGATGTATATGCTGAACTCATTAATCACTTGTTCTCATATAATTTGTCTTCTGCAATCTACAGATGCTTGGTGATTTCCCAAAGACTGTGTGTGTACGTGTGTGTATATATTATGAATGCTCCCATTATGTGAAAAAAAATTTTAAAACATACAGAATAAATGTGAGTGTACATTCCTAGTTGCTATTCTAGTCATTTCTTAAATTTAACTTTGTTAGGTATAAGCAAGCAGAATTGAGCAGAAAAAGCCAAACATATATCTGGAATTTTGGACTTTTATGAAATGTATTGATGTGGTATGTATGAATATGTTGGATAGCAGACTATAAGAGGAAAATTTACCCTTTAGCCTGAATTCTAAGCAATTTATAAGTTAAGTATATCATTAGTAGTTTTAGTGTATTAGTCATAAACTACGTGTGGAAGAATCCATTGATTTACTGTATAATATTCAAAACTTTTATTGTAAAAGATTTCAGAGGTATATTTAGAAACAGACTTGTCTCTGATCAAGCAGGACAAATATTAGCAAGTGTATCTGCAAGTGAAAATTTAAATAAATTTAGTAAGTAAAGGGTTCATGTCCATTGCTATGAATTTTGGAGGTGGCCCTGAACGTATTCAGTAACTGCCACTTTTTGCTGTCTGGAGATATATTTGTAAACAAGCATTATTTGACAAGTGCTTTTCACAGCAGGGATTCTTGGCCAATTACTGCTGAACAGCTCTGCATTGAAAATGATTCACCCGCAGTGAATCAAGCTTAATTCATTGAAGCTACAGTCAGTAATGTCCCAGTAAAGTGCTTCTGACAGTTGTCAGCAGTTTGGATTTGAAAAGTCCAGTTTCTTGTCTCTGAATGTTTTGTATGTTTGAGAAAGTGGGCTAGAAACACATAAGGTGGGAAGAAAAGGCTAAACTGACTGAAAAACAATCATAAACTTGTAAATGTTTTCCTTGGAAAGATAAAAAAGGGGAAAAAAAAGTTTGTTTTAGGGTTTTTCTTGGCTTATAACAGAACCAGGCCCATAAAATAGATTGGAGGACATAATAGATTTGTAAAACTAAATGGCTTTATTCTGTGGCCTTGTCATCCCGTTGTAATTCATTTCCTTTTAGATAAATCGGCAGGACCCCACAGAAAAAAGGACAGTAAAATCATTTCCTCACCAGGACATTACTGAACAAGAAAAGAGAGCTATTACCCCTATTTGAATCATAGATTGTTGAAACTACAAGGGACCATGAATAGTTTTGGCTTTTTGCTTAATACACCATGAAAAGGGGACCTAAGTCTTGACATTTTAAGCTCCTTTTGAGGTAGACAAAGATCTTCTTGAGTGTTAGGGTGACAGGTAAGAAGATTTCATTTCCTCATATAAGACAAAGAGGACAGTGAACAATTTCTGCATTTAAAACAAAGATTTTTCTTTGATTGGAAATATTCGTCTTGTAATATTGTCATTTGGAAATACTGTTGGCTCTTTATTCAAATTCACATAAAATATAGTTGGTATGGAAATAAAGGTTCACTTTTTACACCTAGAAAAAAATATTTACTATAACATATTTATATTAGTATTCTCTATAAAATATGACTACTTAGAGTATGTGTTTTTTTGTATCTTTACATGCAAATTAAAAGGAAATGATATAGGTGTTTAACAGCAAACATTTCCAAACTTTTTAATTAAATATTTTATTCAGAATTGATTGCTGCTATTGAGAAAATAACTGTGCTTTAGTTATTTCCACCACACTTTTGTTGATTGACTTTACCACTTGAATCTCCTTTGTCTGGAGTGCTTTTTTAAATGTATTTGCTTGAATGGCAATTAGTTTCTTTTTCATTTGGTAGAAAGCTTTCTACCTTTGACTGTAAAAACAGAGTATAATGTACATGATTATATTAGGTAACTATAGCTATTATCCATTTTATGAGTCAAATTTAATGTTCTTTTTTCAAAAGAAAAATACAGTGTTCATATTTCAAAGAAATAATTGCTGAACAAATCATCGATAACTCCTTAGAAAATTTTAAATTTAAATTAGCATATATTTAATATATTCTACTTTATTAATGAATAGTTTCAATTTAAGTTAGCAGGGATACCTATTTAAAGATTATGACATCATTTTAAACAATCTTAAAATAGCTCACAATGGTTTTTATAAAGCATCAGAATTAACTGAGGTTTGAATTTCACATCTTGCTTATTAATCATTAAAAGTTGATCGTAGTATTTGCTTTTTCTTTTCAGAAAGAGTGAATTGTTATTATAAAAGCAATATTAGAGTCAAAAATGTCAACTCTTACTTAGAAACTCAGAATGATTCTTACTATTATAATATCTCTAGTGAGTGTATTTCAGGTGGAGAATGGCTCCTACTGCTGTGCCCTTCTGAGTAAATGCATATTTATTTTATCAAAAGTTATGTAAACCATAGGATAGATAAGGGTTTCTTCAAAAGAGTTATTATAGTCCATTGTATACATATATACCTAATGGAACAGTTAACTGATTTTAAAAATTTATCATATGTACTATCCTTGTGTAATTGGTAGATATTTCTATGGGCGTATATAAAGGTAGATAAAAAGAAAAATGAGTTCTGAAGGCTTTGTAAACACAGATTAAAATGGGTTCATATATTTTAGAAAAAAATATTAGTACCTATCTTTAATGAACAAAATGTTTATTGAGTGAGATGCATTAGCGATAGAAAATACATAAATAACAAGAGATTTTCTGATGTATTAATTACAATTTTTGAAGGCACTATATGATAGTTAGAAAACTGACAATTATTAGATGTTGAAAATCTAGTATAAATAATTGGTGCCATTGAAAATGTTTACTTCAAAATATGATCTATTTTTTTAAATATTTGGTTTTGAACTTCCAAAACAATTAGCATGAATTCTTAGGACAGTTTTTCTCTATTTAATATTTACTTTTAGTTTCTGACTGTCCAGACATTTGTTTGTATTCAATTAATGAGATAGATTTTAAAGTGTTTGAGCAAGGTAAAAATGGAAGCAGTGTAGCAATTTTAAATATGTATTTTGAACAACAACTTATTTTTGACAATTCATTTATTAACATATGCAAAATGTTCTTGTAATAAAGAAGCTGTTACAAAAACAGAATCTGATGTCATATAAATTGTAGTGTGAAATAGATATTTCCACATGAAGCTCCAAATAAATAGTGGTGCAGTTATTTTTGAATATTAAGGCTTTATTGGAATTTGCACTTTTCTTTTGACCCTATAGAATTCCCATACAGAGGATTTATTCATTGCAATTATTCTTATCACGTAAAAGAAAGATATGGCTCTAATTTTAAAATTCCTATTATAATAACAATAAGAAATATTTAATTGAGTGGTTTAAAATGTAATTCTGATCAATTAATTTCAAGAACCAGATTTTAAAATTCCCGTTTAACCTATTTTATTACCATCTTAAACAATTGTTACCTGATATAATCTGTTAGTGCAAAGAAAAATAAATAGAAAGAAAAAGTGCTATAAGATACATAAGAATTTGAATTGTGTCTGGTGAAATTTGTAGTAATTGAAGGTCTTGATTTTTTTTTTTCTTTTTTCCCCAAAAGTTCAAATTTTCATCCAGTATCCCTAATGAGAATCCCAGGTGTTACAAAGTCATAAAATAAAACTGTAATTTAGTAGGTGTCCACTTGGAGTTCTTAAAAACTCTGTGGTTTGGTATGATGACATTTATTGTCATTTTAATGTTAGCATAACTTTGTGAAATGATTTTACATTGATAGTAATTTAAAGAAACCATAAGCGGTCACTTCTATATTTAAAAATTGCCTGAAAACCCCTTTTTAAAAAGTGTGTGTGTTTTGCCTTTAGAGTGCCATTTAATTGTATCCCAGTTTAAAAAGTCCTAGTAGGTTCTATTCATAATTAAACTTTTCTGTAGCTCTTCTTTTCCTGTAGGGTTTGCAGTCTTTAGTCTCTGATCAGCTTATGTGTTACTTTATTAATATCTCTTAAATTATTACTTATACTATAGGCGAGCATAACAAAACTTTGTGGGACAAAAGTAGAACCTAGGGCATGCCTTCTTTCCTCTGTGTCTCTCAGTGATAAAGTGTTCATGCCTTTAATCATTGTGTGTTTACCAAGCAGAGTGCAATAACTTGCCTGGGATTTTGGTGTATGTGCCCATGGATGTGTGTTGAGTGTGTGGAAAGGTTGTTGGAAGGCTGGAAGAAAGGGTAGGGAGAGGGATGTCAATATGGTATCACCACAAACTTGATATTAATAACAGTTTTGAGTAATGTTTTCAATCTTATTTTTAAAAAAATATGACCCCTGCCCACACACACACTCTCACACACTCACGCATTCTAATTTTACATTTGTTTTACTATGACCCTGAAGATAAAACCCCAGCCTAATGAAAAAAGTATAAATAAATCCCTAGTTCATTGTGTTTCATACATTTTTTTTTCCTTCTTTTTCTCTGTAAGATCTGTTTTGTTGAGTTATGCCAAACACTTGTTGTGTTGGACACCCCACAGATTAAATAATTGGGATTAAAGTGTCTGTGATAATTCTAATTATGTTTTAGGTGCTGGACTATTGCCCAGGGCATCTTCTGCATTCATCAAGCTTGTCTTCAGTTCTAAATAAGCTAGCCACACAACTCTGTTAAGTAGATGATTCTGGTAAAAAATAAAAAAAAAAAAATAAAGAGCCAAAACCTGAGGGTTGAAATATTTTGCATATGCTTTGCAAGAACATGTTCTTACTTGGAAACGTGTTTCAGGCTAAGTATTGGAAGATTTAGAGAAAATACAGTCTGTTCTTTTACTCAGAGATGGGTAATGTCTTTTTTCTCTTATATTAATTTTACACTCTTATTTTCATTTGTCATGTCTCTCTCCCTTCCTGTCTTCCTGTTTCCTTCTTTCTTTTCCTCCCTCCTTCCATCCCTGACTATGTCAAAATTATTTAAGAGGGTAAGAGCCCCAGCCTGTTTTGTTCCAACACCCTCAAGGAAGTCAAGATTTCAGACTGTGTGTTTGTTGAGAAGATAATATATAGTCTTCTTGTAAATAAATTGTGGGACTCTGCATACAGAATAGATTGTGTCAAACCCAGTTATACATTTTTTTCACTTAATTCATACTTCAGAAGTTTTTAAGACATCTCTGTCAGTTTTGCCTTTCTTATAAGACAGCTAACTTATTTACTTTGCAATGACAGCACCTTCCCTTTCCAGGATGCTTGTTAATGTCTTTTCTAAGGAAAGGCAAACTCAGGAGGCAGATCCGGCTGGCACCAGTTCAGCCCAGCAGTCCACAGCAGGAGCTTGCTTAGAGAGCCAAGTTCTAACTTTCACCCAAAGCTTTCACCATGTATACTAGCAGAAAAGGTGAGGCTGACTGCCCAGTCTCATGGAAGATGATAATGCACTGTCATCTCACTTAAGAGTTTAGCTCTAGGCAGTGTAGCAATGCCACACTGGGCCTCCTAAGATGGGGGATACAGCCAGACTTCTGAGGTAGAAGATACATGAAAACTGCTGTGTCTGAAGAATTTTAACCACGCCTAGTTTCGAACCATGATATTTGATTTCTCTAGAAGGAAGGAAGGCAACAATAACAACAACAAAATTACCTTAATCATGCAGATTTGAAGTCACTGTTTTTGATTTAAACTTGTGAAACAAAGTAGGGAAAGAATTAGTTGCAGTGGAAGTACAGAAAAATCAACAACAACATCAACAACAAAGCAAACAAACAAAAACAGTTAACCAATCTAACTGTTTTGAATTCAATAACAAACATGGTTTTAGTTTTTGTTTTTGCTAGTCTCTAACACTAATGCTAAATTATTGGCCCTTATTTATTTATTTTAAACTTCAGTTCAAGTATCTGTATTATGGCAATAATGGTACTGCCTACTTCACATAATTGCTATGGAAAACAAATAAAACCATTTTCTAATTATTAGAGCAATACACAAATATAGGTTGTAGAGGAACAGTGGAAGCCTGGGAATGTAACCGTTTAAATGCCCTCCATGGTCTGTGTGTTACTCTTTGTTTGCTGGGTAAGGATAAGAATAAAAGATTATGTTATTTGAGGGAATTTCATTAAGAAAAGGAGTAGAAAAAGTGTAACACAAACAAGGATTTTATAAACACTTTGCTCATGCCTCAAGTGACATGGAAGTGGCCCATGTTCTTGAGGGTCCTGTAGCTTAATTTTTATTAACTTCATGATAATTATGCCTCTTTTAGAATGGGGAGATGTAGAGACCAGGAACCCAGCTCAACCATGGTCTTAGACAGTGATATGGTCTTGAACCATCCACCTCAGATTCCACATCGTTAAAATGAAGATGTAAAGGCACACCCACAAGGTTGCTGAGAAAATAAAATACTAATGTGCCTATGTAGCCTAGCACATTTCCTAAAGCCAAGTGGGTACACCAAAATGTTAGTCCCTGTGTTTTCTCCCTTTCTCCTACTACTACATATAGAATATTTGAGGTATGATTTCACACTCACAGATCATCATCTTCCTTACATTGTATGATTAAAAGGAATCTAGGCTTGGAAAACAGTCTGAGAAAAGGAATTTACATGCACATTTTCCATAGAGCTATCCAAGGTAAAAACCAACCATATGACATTATCGTGATTTTCTGTTGGTTTTCCTCATTATTTAATATTGAATATTGGAATTTGATTAGGAAATAAATAGAAAACCATCAGTATAAGGGTCATGGGTTGTAAATGTATTTTACCTCATTTGCCCTCAGGTAGACTGGTAGAGGGCAGATTATTTTTTTTTTTTAATTTTTGCCACAAATCATACCAAGAAATATTTTCAAAGATTTTGACTATTTAGTCCTATAAGAATAGTATGTTATCAGTTTCACTTTTAAATACACACACATATGTATAAAATGTAATATATATATATAGTCTGTATAGAAATTCATTAAAAGGACATGAAAAATGCTGCTGAAAGTGGACAGTTGGAAGAATTAGATTCTTAGAAATTACTAATATTATGAGTCTATATCTTTGCTTTTAGTTTGAAATATATAGATTTCTCATCTGTTCGATTATGTGCAGAGTTAAAAATATAACCTGGAAAGATATTTAAATTTTTATATTTTCAAAGGTATTAATGTAATTTTATAAAGCTTTTCCTTTTTACTTACATGAGCATAAACAGGTAAAATAAATTTGGAATGTATTATATTTAGATCTGCTTTTAAAATGTATGCCTGTGTTTGCAGGCTCATGAATGCACACAACTGTATAAAGTAATCATAACTAACATTTATTATTGACTTACTGTGTGGGGGACATTGTTCTAAGTGGTTTACATACGTATTAATTTATTTTCCTCAAAACAAATCTTAAAAAATGTATGTGAAGTCTTGGAGATATTTCCTCTCATTGTTAGTCATAGCTATAATTTTTTCCCTCTCATTAAACATTTGATCAGCTGCTGGTCATCATACTCTTACACAATGATTTATCTCCTATTAGTATCTTCTCTCTTCATTGTCCAGATACTCACTAGCACAAGGGGAGATCTGCTTCCACATATTTTCCTCTTTCCAATTCACGGCATCTATGCTTTACCTTTCCTAGACATATATATATATATATATATATATATTTTTTTTTTTTTTTTCTGTTACTCTAGTGTATAAACAATCCAGTTCCCAGTCTCTAGCCCAGACTAGACAGTGTATATCTCGGCTTGCATACCCGAAATCCTATTAAGATTTTGTTAAGAAGTGCTATCTATTGCTGATCACTACCTCTTGCTCTGTTAAAAATAGAGGAGGGTTTTTTAAATAGTTTTATTCTAACTCATGATAGAGCATATTATTTTAGGAAGCACTATTTTTTATAACAAGAGAGAAGACAGAAAGTTTTCCTGGAAAATGCACTCACCTTTCATCTGTCCAAGCCAACCCTTTGGGTGCTTTTCTCCTCCTTTACATACAAGGTTATATTAAATATTTTATAATCAATATTTTGTAGCATTTATTATGAAAACCGCTATTCCACATGAATCTCGTAACAAAGCCTGCAGAATAGATTAAAGAAGCTCAATGTTAATTAGGGAACTGAAACAAGAGAGTTTGATCTATTAAAAAATTAGAACTAGTATCAAAGCCAATGTCTTATTACTGCAGAATCAGTGCAACATTTTAGCGGAGGTATAGCAGAATGGTAAAAACATGGGCTCAGGAACCTGGTTCAACTATTTAGAGCTGTGTGACTTGGGCAAGCTAGTAAATCTGTCTGTGCCTATGTTTTCCTGTCTGTGAAATGGGATGATTATAACAATATGGTATATAATTGAAAAGATTGAATTATTAATAATGTGCTCCATAAAAATTCTAGCATATAGTAAATAATATATAATTATTAAGTATTACATGTGTTAAAACAGTATGGTTGGCACTCTGATATCGAGCAAGGTCTACTTTTCTACATTAGTCAGTGAGTACTGTCTAATATTCATTGCAAATGGAAATGCCAGAAAAAAACAAAAACAAAAACAAAAAAACACACTTGACTTCAGCTCAATAGCTCAAGCAGCCTTTATTTACTCCCAGGGTAAAACCTTTCAATAGTCCTCCAGTGCCCTCAGGATAAAATCTAACTGCTTGAACCTGAGTACAGAGTTCTTAGTATTTTGTTTCTGGCCCACCTCTCCTGTCCATTCACCTTCCCTGCACTCCCAGTTCCTGTGGTGAAGAACTGCTATGAGTGCAGTAGGATTCTGTGAGCTCAGTCAGAAATACTCACCTCTTTTCTTTACTAAATAATTTGATATTTATGCCTAGGTCTGTACAAGATTTTCCCAGGATTGTGTGCCCATTTTTATTCTAGGTGTTGCCTATCACACTGAGATGGAATTGTGTTTTTGCTTGTCTGTACATTTCTGATCTTTGATGGGAATAGAGATCCTTGTAAAAAGTAAAGGTTAACTAGAAAAAAAAAAAAGTTCTCTTCTGAACTGAGAATCACCACTGAAATAGTATGATTTGCCAAAGAAAGCAAGTTAGTTCCAAAAAAGCTGGCAGTAAAATATCTTCTTTTTCTTTCTTTCTTTTTTTTTAATATATCAATATGAAGAAAGCTTGCCTGTCTGTAAACTCATTGAGAGCCAGCTCCAATTCTTGCTATTCCATATGGAGCTTCCAAAAAGCATGTTATAATCTATACATTTGTGTTTAGTGAACAAATATTATTAAGTAACTTATTTGTTTCTTTAAAGTCACTGCTGTTAAGTACACTAAGTCTTACCTCATTACTGTGTTGCTGGTGAGGCCAACATAGCTCTTTTCATAAATCCATAACTAATAGAGTTCAGAATTTCTGGTATTGTAGTCTTTCCTAAACTGAAAAGTTACCAACTAAAAGGTTGTATGATCTGCCAACCAAAGCGAGTTAATTCCAAGAAATTTGTTAGTAGAATACTGTATTTTAGACTTACCAGAAGTATAAATGAGAAGAAGGTTCTACTGAGATTAGCAAGCTGCTAGAAAACAATTCATAGACATCCTATGCTCACTATCTCTTTGTAATTTAATCAACTACGGCTTTCTCAAGGCCCCTGCTTTCTTATGATAAATTCTCAAAATTCATGTAACTTGAACAGCTATCAGCCAACATAAAATAATTTTTTATTTTTTTATTTTTTGTTTTAAGCATTTCTTAATTTTACCTCCAGAAAAACAATTAATATAAACATGTGTTTCTAAATGGTTTAAATTTCTTGGGGGCAGAGGGATTTACTCTTTCATTTGTTCTAGATTTCTTGGATTATTTTGACTGTCACTTATTTTATGAAGTACTTTAGATTTACAAGCTGTCAAGAATTCTTAATATCGGCGAGAAAACGGCAGAAAAATTGATGTTATCAATGATGTGAATAGAACAGCATTATAAGATAGATTTATGTGGAAGAAAGTTTAAAATGGGTGATAAAGGTTTTTTAAGTACAGTTTGGTTAGCATCTGGTGAGCGTTTTAAATTAACTATTTCTCCAGAAAAAAAAAAAAAAAAAAGAAAGAAAAGAAAAACACGTTTTCATTTACTCTAAAATAATACGAAATAAATCCAAAATATCACAGGGTTAATATTAGATTCTCCTAATCTATAACAGTTCTTTGAATTAAATTTTCCTCAAGATGGGAGGGTTAAAATTATAACTGCTATGGAGACTATTACCACACAATCACCTTTAATTTTCACAACAACTCTGTGTAATTGAAATTATTATTCTAGTTGATGGAGTAAAATTGGGTTTTGGGAAAGTTCAGTAATTTTTCACTAGATCATATAGCACATAAATTAATAGTATAGAATCAGGTGTATATGACTCTGGAGCTCTGGGTTGTACCCATTTGCTAGAGATTACATTTATCTAAATATATTTAGTATTATGATTTGTATTTTATTTATGCATACCATCTTTCAAGGAGGGAATAAGGGTGTTTTATAAAAAGAGTATGCTTTGGCCAGGCACTGTGGCTCACACCTATAATCCCAGCACTTTTAGAGGCCAAGGCAAGCATATTGCTTGAGCCCAGGAGTTTGAGACCAGCCTGGGCAACATGACATAATCCTGTCTCTACAAAATATACAAAAAATTAGCCAGACATGGTGGCATGCACCTGTAGTCCCAGCTACTCAGGTGGCTGAGGTGGTAAAATAACCTGAGCCCTTGGAAGTTGAGGCTTCAGTGAGCCCTCATCACTCCTCTTCACTTCATCTTGGACAACAGAGGGAGATCCTTTCTCAAAAATTAACATACTATATATATAGTTTGAGAAAATAAATGAAGATAAAAATAATATAAATATATGCACGAGGAAACATGAATATGGAATGTGGAAATATGCATATGGAAAACTCGTATCAAGAAAATCTCACTATCATCAATCCTAAAGCAATTATATAGAAAAGTTAAGCATAAGCTTTCAGTTACACAGTTCTCACTTCCTGATAGAAAACCTGTCAGTTCATCAGGTAACTGACATTTTTTTTTTTCCAACTCTGGGGTTTGAAAGAAGTTATCATAATGGTGCTTTTGTTTGAAGGATGCCATGAATAATATTTTTAATTTTCACTGATTATCTGATGGATTCTTGTATAAGTCACTGTGGGAAACTATGGACATAAAGTTAGCAGTGTTTTTAGGGACTTTTTTTTTTTTTTTTTGAGACGGAGTCTGGCTCTGTAGCCCAGGCTAGAGTGCAGTGGCCGGATCTCAGCTCACTGCAAGCTCCGCCTCCCGGGTTCACGCCATTCTCCGGCCTCAGCCTCCCGAGTAGCTGGGGCTACAGGCGCCCGCCACCTCGCCCGGCTAGTTTTTTGTATTTCTTAGTAGAGACGGGGTTTCACCGTGTTAGCCAGGATGGTCTCGATCTCCTGACCTCGTGATCCACCCGTCTCGGCCTCCCAAAGTGCTGGGATTACAGGCTTGAGCCACCGCGCCCGGCTTTTTTTTTTTTTTTTTTTTTTTTTTTTTTTTTTTTTTTAAGCAGCAGCAGCAAATTCAAAAGAAATCACTGTGGAAGCTTAATACCTAAAGCAGGTAACAAAAGAATTATTGGGTTTCCTGGCTGTTTTTTTGGTCTCCTTTTTCCCTCCATATGCTTGTACTTCTGAGACATCTTTTTAGAATCTCCAGGCCATTCTGAGCTCAGTTTAAAAACTACTGTGATAAAATATAAAAGGAATGCTGTTTAGAAGATCAGTGTGATATAATCCTGACTTGTAACTTTCCATAAATCTACCTAAAACAGAAATTATAGTATCTTGTGAAGTTTACTTTAAACCAATGGTCCCTAACGCAGAGGTGCTCATTAGAACCAACCTCAGAATATTGTTAATTATGCTATGTCTGGACCCACCTAAACTTATGTAATCATAATTGATTAAAGCAAATTCTTTGGAAATTTATACTTTTGCAACCTGGAAATCTGTAGTTTCAGAACACCCATAGATAATTCTGATCTTTATCCTTGTTAAAGAACCCTTGCTTAGAACAGAAATACTTAAAGTGAAATGTGTACTGACACCGGAATCAGTCTGCAATTGTATCAATATAAAGATTGAGAGTTAGCTTTTAGAGACTGTTATTGCAATTTGACATTGCTACACAATACAGACAATACAGCTGTGTAATAGGCAGATTCACCTCATTGAGCCAAGGCATAGCTAACTCATTTCTAACTCTAATTAAGTGAGCATAAGAATTACTTGGATCGGTAGTTGTGTGGGAACTTCTAAAGTGCAGTCGCTTGCATTTTCGTCTCCACCTAATGTTCTGATTTTGTAGTTTTATAAAGAGTCAATGGATATTTGGTTTTAAAAAAAGTACTTTTGGTGATTTGAATGTGGGTGATAGAAATACCACACTTCAAAAAAACTGTATATTTAATTACATGTATATATCACATATGACTAATTCTTAGAAAATGCTAAGTAAATGGTTTCTATTGTTAATAAAAGAGAATATGAAAGTGTTCTAAGGCTAAAGGGGATATAGATGATATTCAGGTAACACTATGTAGATTAAGGAAATACAAGATGTTAGAGAATTGTAAAAACAAGTATCACTGTGCAAAAGAAAAATGAATTCTAAGTGTGATTTGATGCATATTCAATCATATAATCACTGATTTGAAAAAATTGATCCTCAAGGTATATGCTTTGATGTATGTATATATGTACGTACGTATGTATATATGTATATCTCGTTCATATATGTATATGTGTATATATGTATATATGTATATATCAAAACATATACACATACATGCACACACATATATAAATGTATATTTATATATAATATATAAATATATATTTAAATACATATATATCTGTAAGGGTAAATGTTTATATCGTTATATCCTATCTAATTTAGGATTTATAACAGAATATAACTATCTAAATTAGATATTATAATTTAGATAGATAACTATAATTTAGATAGGTATATATAAAAATATATTGGTATGTTTATATGTAAATATATATTAAAATAAATAAATAAAAACATATATATATTACATATGTATCTATAAATGCTAAATGTTAATTTATATAGTCATATCCTGAGAGTCTGATTTAAGAGATTCAGATGGATGACCTCACAGGTAATATAAATTCAAAGGAGTTTCTATTCTCAGGGCCAAGCTATTAGAAGACCGAATGATAATCAAGATACTTCGTGTTTTATTTACTGATGTATCCCCAAGGCTTATTACAATTCTTGGCAGTTAAGTAGCTACTCAATAAATATTTGTTTAATGAAAGAACCGTCATTGTAGGTATTATATTCTATATAACTTGAACAAAATTTAAGGCAGTAAATTGGATTTTCTCGTTCATTGTGTATATATTATCTGTAGAATTACATTAGGTTATAAATAGAATAAACTATCCAACAGTGGCTTACAAATTTTTTTTTTTTTCAAGAAAGAAGTTTGAGGGTAGACGTCTGGTGGCTTGGGTTCTGTGAAGACAGAAGTCTGTGTTTTTCTTGGCCTTACTCTCTTGCTCATTGTGTTATGGTTGCAAGAATGCTAATGCATCTGCCAGTATTACAACCAATTCAGAATAAGAAAAAGGGAAAGAGAAGCACCAATAGCCATGTCAGCAGCATTATTCCTTTAGTTTAAACAACAAAACTTTCCCAGAAATTGGCAAGCAGATTGCTGTCCATATCTCATTGCCAGACCTATGTAACAAGGCTACCAGATTCAAGGGAGGCTAAGATAATAGCAACATGGTTAACATTGTTTGCTAAGACTCCTCTGATCCATGGTCTGATATGAAGCATAACACTGATATTATGATAACTAAGGAAAGGAAAAGGATATGAGTAATTAATAGGTATAAAACAATGTCTGCCACAATATCACAGAAAAATGAAAGTACTTTTATTTTACATTATTTCCTTTATTTTGTCTTTTCTTTGTAACCTTTGAGAAAGGACAAATGGCCAACTACTGCAGTCATTTTGTTACCAAAAATCGATTATAGGTACTAGGTCACCTAGAAAAAAGTGATTAATACTACAACAATTTTATACACTGTTAAGATATATAAACCATTGTATTTTAACAGACTAATTTTAAAATATTTTCCTGCTATCATGAATGTTAGTAGTTATTTTGAGATGGATAATTAGTTCTGGGTACGAAAATGTTTGTGATCAGCCATCTACAATCATTTGGCAGAGTATTTGTACTTTGTTAGTATTTTTGTCTGTATTACTTCATATTTTGACTTTTTTAAATGATAAAACATTAACCAAATATTTAAAAAATTTAGGTAAAAATCATTATGTAGGGTTTGCATTAATATTAAATTTTGACTAAATTGCAAGACTGACATGCAATAATGACAAGTTGTCAGCAAAAATTTGGGTCACTTCTCATTTTATATTAGGACTACTGGGTCATCTAGTTGTCTGCTTATTTTTGGTATATGCCGTCACTTTAAAATATAGTCTATGAGTTTGTGCGACTTTCTGTCTCCTGTAATCCTCATTTATCCTCCCCTGAAGTCTGGAAAGCTAATGATTATATAGGTTGTTTTGAAGTTTGGTATAATTTGCTTAATCATTAGAGGTAATTAAGGACTAAGGTAAGGATCCCTTCAAAACAAAGAATCAGCTTTGCTTACATTTTTAAATTCAATTTTAATATAGTAGTTTTTAGTGTACCTTTGTCTTTTTAGGACAAATTCATATCATATTTTGCCCCCATTAACATGCTTAAAGCAAAGTGAATAATAAAACAAAAAAATAAGAAAAGAGGGTTCATTATTACTTTATTGCTTTCTCATTTCCTTTCTGAAATCTTGTAACTTACTTTTGAAAATTTGATACTAAAATGTGATTTTTCCAGGAAAATCGAATGTCTATTCTGTTTAGATTGATATGCCTGAAGATTTTCATCTGATATATAATAAAATAGAGCATTATGATGATGCTGGCTTCTGTAACATACGATTTTCAGTCATTGATCTCATAAAATTCATTGATACGTAGGATTAAGTGGTTCAAAAGAGCGAACCTTTGTATTTCACAAGTCACACATTGGGGCGGGTATGATATATATACAAGAGAAAGAGCTTTGGAGTTAGATATACTTGGATTTAGATTTCAGCTATGTGCTTATTAGTTCTGGGACCTTGGGCTCTTGCCCTATTAGTGTTTTTCAACTTCCATTTCCTCATCTATAAAATGGGGAAAATAATATACTAAAAGATAATTGTTAGGATTAAGTGATATAATGTACATTAAGTACAGAAATATATAATTTTAGCTTCAGTCGTTTCAGTCACTGATGTTACAGACATGAGGATTGAGGCCCTCAAAGTAAAATTATTTCCTCAAGTCACACAGTAGCAGAACCAGAACCATAGAACTAATGAGTATTCTCTATGCAATGAAGCATTCACAATGAACTGTGAATGTGCACATTTATGTCAAGTAGTGAGGACAATGTTTTGTTTTTGAAGGAAACAGCCTCATATTATCTATATACATAGTAGGGTGGAATTAAGCTGCTTTATGTGAAGTAGTCTGTGATGTAAAGATTTTCAGGCTTCATATATCATCTAATGTTGACTTTTCTTTTTAGAATAAAAACAGTATGTAAGATTATACGTGTTTGGTTACCATACCTGACAAGGTAGCCACCAAAAACCATATGGTGTTGCTCTTTTCATGCAACGTTGTTCTGTGAATATAGCAGACTGTTCGTTAGTCCTAATTTAGCTGTCAGTAGACTACTGTATTAGGTCTGCCTTAACACTTCGTACAGACAACCAGTGGATACTATCTCTGAATTCTTTTCTGCCATCTCCCTGGGTTTACACTTTTTTAGACTATTAACAATTCAAAACACTTCGTATACATTTCAGATTGATTTTTCCTTCCATCATAGTAATATGCTTTATGGTATGATTATTCTACTGCTTAATTTTTGAAGAGCAATGTCTATAACTTCTTTGTGGTGATGAAAAATACTTTGGGGTAAAATAAAGAAAGATGAAAATATTTTGAAATCAAAAATTAAAGACATTATTTGCAGCAAATAAGCATAATATTAAGATTTAAAAGGACAATAAAAATCATCTCTTTTAGGAATCATTTCAAAGATAATGTGAAAATTTAAACTACTAGTTTTTAAAGGGCACTAGAATTCTATGAATGCAATTTTTGAAAGTATTAACATGATGGAAGGAGAATAGACACTGGAACGGAGACATAGGTTTGCCTTCAAGCTCTGCCACTTACAAGTTGTATCAGTTAGTATGTCTTCCTCTTCAAATAACAGCAAATAACTTCCCCACTGGATTAAGCAACAAAATTGATTTTTCCCACATAAAAGCAATTCCTGAGAGAGGCAAGTTTCAAGTTTAGATGGATTAACAACTCTGTGATATAATTTGGAACCAGATACTTCCCATCCCTTCACTCTGCCAAACTTAATCTGTAAGCTTTGCTCCCCTGCTGATTCTACTTATTTTCTCTAGATGACTGTATCAGTTCCAGGAAATACATCCATACCCAGCATTATCCGAGGCAGTCAGGAGTTTTCTTTACTAATATTTTCTACCAAAATTCCCTTCCTTTGCAGATCTCCTTCACAGACCATTGGAGAGAACTGAATCAATAAGTGGCACCACATAATTGGAATTGAAATAAGTTCATTTTTGCTGAGATGGGCAAATAGAGAGACGAACAAGCTTGAATAAAACTGGAGAGGACTTACGTTAAAATAATAAGAGAATATTACAAAATTGAAGTAAGAGAGGGGCATGATTATATTGGTGGTTTGCAAAGATCTTTCTGGAAGCAGTATTTTGAAGACATTGTTAAGGATCATACCTTTTTCTGCAGAGAAAGCAGTTAGGAGATTTTTCAAGTGAAAAATTATGGCAAGGATTTAACTGGACTGGACTGGCTATACTGTGGAATGAAACAGAGCAGGTGATTTAGAGGGTTATCATTGGCTGTGTTAGAATCAGTAGGATTTGGTCAGTGATTCAATGTGAGGCTAAAGGTGAGGAAAGGTTGACTCAGATATCTGGAGAGAACAACTAGTTTTTTGTTTTGTTTTGTTTTGTTTTTTTTTGAGACGGAGTCTCGCTCTGTCGCACAGGCTGAAGTGCAGTGGCGCAGTCTCCGCTCACTGCAAGCTCCGCCTCCCGAGTTCTTGCCATTCTCCTGTCTCAGCCTCCCGAGGAGCTCGGACTACAGGCGCCCGCCACCACGATCGGCTAATTTATTATTATTATTATTATTATTATTATTTAGTTTTAGTAGAGACGGGGTTTCACCGTGTTAACCAGGGTGGTCTCAATCTCCTGACCTGTTGATCCGCCCGCCTCGGCTTCCCAAAGTGCTGGGATTACAGGCGTGAGCCACTGCTCCTGGCCAGTACAACTAGTTATATGGCATTACACTCATTGAACTAGGGAACATGGGAACACAATTTTTATTTTTACTTCTGTATAGAGAAGATACTTTGTTCATTTAGAGACAGGCTGAATTTGGGGACGATTATATACCATAAATGTGTTAAGAACCAGCAGTCAGTTTTACAAATTTATAGGAATTTTAGGAGAGAGAGATGGACAAAATAAATGGATTTGTGTGATCATTAACATTTAGATTGTAACTCAGAAGTTCATGAGCTCCTCTGGAAGAGTCCTTACATTGGGGCATATGCCAATATCTCCTTTAAAACCAACCATACGGCAAACAGAAAGTAAACATACATATGAGCCCTTCTCTATCCTTAATAGGCTGATTCAATATGCATGGACTGGCACCAAGACTTAGTTCTTTTAAAAATCTCCTTTTAAATTTTGATGTTAAGTTTTAATCAAGAATTATTGGTGTAGTGTGAGAAGTGAAGGAAATCTACAAAAATGAGCCATTGATAAAAATCGAAGTTTGAAGGGATGGTACAGTAAGAATAGCTTATAAAGGAAAGAGGAAGAAGTAGCTAGAGAGGTAGAAGAAAATCACAGAAATCTGTAGTCACTGAAGATGAAAAGTGAGATTGTTTATCTATCATGGTCATGACCAAATGCTGCCAAAAGATAAGGCAAATTAGGAGCTTAGAGTTACACAATTATCACTAGTGAATTTAGTAACAAATTTTGGTAGAATAATGGGGGTTGAAGTCAGATTGTAATGGATTAGGTAAGGAATGAGGAAGATGTGAGGAAATAATAGATAGGGGTGTTGATAATTCATTCAATAATCTGAGTTATGAAAAGGACAGAAGTAGGACATTCACTGGATGGGAATGTGAGGTTTACTTTTGAATATATTTTAATGAAAATTTTTAGAAAATGCTTTGTGGTTAATACACAAAAGGCCTAGTTACCTAAATATAGGTTTGTCAGGTAATGTTCATGGCTCATTTGAGGTCACGGTTTACTTAGAATGAAATCAGTCTCTGGTTGTGCAGTTTTTCTAAAGCTATGTTTAGCTGCCATGGTTCATGTACAAACAAGGTAGAATCATTCTTGATTAGAGTCTTTGGATGTCTAGGGAAATAGGTGGTTGCAATGCAGTGATCTAACGTTTAGGTCTTAACTGGGGGACTGACTTGGCTGCAGGAAACAACAAGCAGTGCTCATGGTCCGTTACTAAGGTCTCAGTTACTGCTTTATGTATAAATTACCTAGTAGAGCATCTGACATAGAGTAAGCATTCCACAAGTGATTTCCGCACATTTCTTCTTCTTTTTTCTAAAAAAGATTGTGCATATGGGTTGCTCAGAATTGTAAAATAAATACTCTTCTATTCATTGTCTGAAAATACAGTTGGTTGTGGCTTCCTGCCTTTGAGTCAAGGGATGCCAGAAATCTACATAACACTTCTAAACCTATAACATAATTTTTCCCAAATTTACAAATCTAGTTTACCAATGGGAAACACATGTCCTCTTTCTCTGCACTCATTTTGTAAACTGTTCTTTGTTCCCTGCAGCAGTTGTCAAATTATAAAATTTAGCCTGAAAGTGAGAAATCACATCTGTGCTGGATGGGACCATGGAGAGAGGCTGGACAGCTGTATATCTGGGGTTTGTTCTCACAGATTAGTTAAATGTGTATTGTAATTGAATCCAGTAGCTTTTCTGATCTTGTTAAATGGAAGTCAATAAGCAAGCATCCATCAGAAGTCTCTAGTATGCAATGCCACTTTGATTCAATGCCTTTAGAGAGTGAAGGCCATCTCATCTGCTACTAACCCAAATTATTCTCTTTTCATACTGTAGCAGAAGTTTAACTGACATTGTAACTGTATTTGTTAATGTGAAGATAATGGCAAAAACAGAAACAATATAAGTAAGAATAAGCCTTCTAATTGTCTATTTTCATGTCATCAAGGATCACATATTCTCTTAAGGCTTTGCCCACTGATGGTGTATGGTGGGATCAAATGTCCTTGATCTATCTTTTGACTCTTCAAGGTCTGAAAACACTTTCATTCCAATGTGTCTGTTTCCTGGAGAATCTAATGCATTTTCCTGCTCATAGTGACTTAAGTTGGCAAGATGTTAAGGAGAAAGTAGTGGAGTCAAAGTGGTATAGAACAAGTTAGAATATTTGAAAGTTATAATCATTGAAGAACATATTTGTATTATTAACCTAAGCTAAACTTTAATTGTTAGAATGTGTGAAGTTGAGGATTTAGGAATCTTTTTATGCATATTCCATTTTATTTATTTGCTCTTTGCTTTCCTTGAATCCCAACAAATATAATGAGTTAGCAATCTACTTTTTCTGAAAGTGAATTTTCTAAAAGCTTTTCTCTTTTCAAGAAAGCATTGAAATTGTTAATGTATAGCAATACAATTAAAGCGTACTAAAGACTATTTTGAATTAGTTTCTTTCATAATCTGTTATTTGGCTGGGCATTCAGTTAAGTGACTTTTCCTTATTAAAAAGTTCTTGTGTTAGTATTTTTCCCCCATACATTAATGTTAGGAATTTGCAATGTAGTACATATTCATTGACCCCTTTAAGTTATTTCTCCTGGATAATCAGCCTTCTTAATTACTGATTGAAATACCAATACCTACCAATATGTCCATCTTAATCATAATTATACAATGGCTGAGGGAAAAATCATCTTGAAATCTGTCTCTCAGTTGAATGGTATGACTCTAGTTTAAAATACAAATAATAGAATGAAAACATTTTTCATAAAATTTCTGATATCTAATTAATATCTTCTAGAGTAACTGTGGCATCAAACATTTCCTCTAATTATATTCATTAGTGGGTTCTCCCGGACAAGTTTTAATTAAGTTGTACAATAAAGATCAATACTCGTGAATTCATTGCAATTTACAACAAGCATATATACTGTTCAGAACAATTTAATTATTGTAATTATGGCACAGAAGATATTTAGTGACTATGCTCTATTACTGCCAAGCCCTCTTTTTAATAAATTTGGCAATGAAATTGGGAAATTAACTTCTGAAAATTCACATTTATATAAACCCTATATCTAAACTTCTGTTTTTTATATAGCTATATTTTGATTTTTTATTTTACTAGTAGGGAAAATGGAGGCATTAATTAGAGTAATGGCAAAGTGCCTTTTTATGCATATAGTCATGAATACTGAGAAATTATGAAAATGTATATAATAACACATTTAATAATTATATTGGTTATGTGAAAAATAATTTAGTGGTGTTATATAGTCAGATATTCTATTTTTATTTTTATAAATAAGACTAAAATTATTATATTACTCTAATTTTCTTAAGTAGAAATATTATTTTGGTTCAAAGAGAAGGTCCCCAAATATGCTAACTTCTGTTAAATTTCTACTTTCACAATTATTTATCTAGTACATCGATAGATGAACAGATCATTCTACTGATGTACCATATAAAGTATTGTGAAAGTAGAAAATTTCTAGTGGCATCAATAGGTATGTAATAGGGTTTCTCAACTTTAGTACTAGTGAAATTTTGACCAGATAATTCTTTCCTGGGGAGGCTGACGGTACATTGCAGGATGCTTCACTGCATACCTGACTTCTTCCCATTAAATGCCAGAAGCAAATATTCATCCACTAATGAACTCAGAAAATAGATAAACGCACCCAAATGTCTCCAGACATTATTATATCTCCATGTTGAGAACCACTGGTGTATGTTGATTAGCCTCACCCTCCTGATCTTCCCACTGACCACATTATTCATTCATAAGATAAACAGCTATTCAGCTTTTCTGAACTGAGACTAGATTCATAGGCATGAGTCAAACATGGTGTTCTTATAAGAGAATTTTGTTCATACAATTTTTTGAAGATAGGAATTGAGTGCTCATAGAATATTGAGTAATAATGCCTAACTCAGATTTAGGAAAGGGAAGATCAGAATAGTGTCCTGAAGAAGGAATTCCTGAAATATGTTTTGAAGGATGAAGGAAACATTAGCAACTCAGAAGGTAAAAGAAAGATATGTATTTTAAAATTTACACAAAAATTTTAGTTATTTTCTCTAAGAATCAAATCCCAATTTATCCTCCATTACATAAACAAAATTATAATATAATAATATGCAAATGATTGCTAAAAATGCCTAATTTTACTCTCTTTTTCTCAATTTCCATTTTAGTAATGGAATGTGTAATTACCTTTTCAGGATTGTGAATTTTATGAAATCATTTGTTTCCAGACGGACATCAATTTTAGACAGTAGTGGGAAGATACATACATGTATTTCTTGTGGATTTCCTAGTCTATATACAAAGAAAATTATTTGACCACTTCTCTGTAAGATTATAGCGATTCCTAATGTAGTTATTCTCATATATTCTGCAGTATATTCCAACATTGAGAACTCTTAATAAATTGTATTAACAGCCAAGTTAGTATTTTAAGGTAATTTGTTTACTTCAACACATACATATTTTCCAGAAAGAAAAAAAAGTAAAAATGGTAATTTAGTTTAAACCTAATTCAAGTGCGGCTAACTGAATCTTGAAAAGCTATCTGAAATTCTGTTGATAATAATGAATATTTCATATTAGTAACAGGTCTACAAGGAACGCTGTGTTTCTCACGGTAGGCTGGTTATGAATTCCTGGAATTCCTATGCACATCAGTTTGCCGCCAAAGGATTAAGTTCAATTTGATTGCCATCATGGTAGCACACTTAGTTTGCTGATTTGCTCTACTTTATCTCATCTACAGATATGCTGCTGCTTAATATGAAAGGTGAATCAAATGAATCATTAAGATGAATAAACATAACAATTTAGGTTCTGAAACCCCTTGGTATTTAGTCATGTCTAGACACAGCCCTAGTGTCCCAGAAAAAACTAAAATGAGGGCAAGGACATTTAAGTTGAATGTAGCCTTATTCTCATGGAAACCAGAAAGGACAACAATAGAGCAAAAGGAAGAGTATGGATCTATTTGAAAAATTAGATGTAGTGAGGGGCAGGATTTGCAAGGTCAGTGGGTATTAGAGCAGTTTTTGTTTGTTTGATTTTTAAAGAATGGTTTTTCAATTAGGTCACCATTCTTTTAAGAAATTAATAATTCCACAAATTAATTATTTTTCGTTAAAACCAGTATGATTTAAGTAGGTTAAAAGTGATATAAACATTATATTGTATGCATTTTTTAATAGTTAATGAGCTCAGAAAATAGATGAATAAAGTATAGTTAGCAACAACATATATGTGTATGTATAGGTAATTTTTAGTATATTTGTTTTTCTACAGATTTTAAGCTACTGATTTATTTTAATGTTACTAATATTATCATATGCTTTCAATGTGGTTTATAAAATATGTATGTTCCCAAACGTGCTTTTGTCTCATTAATTTTTGCTACTGTGAAATAAACGATGCATAATAATAGTTAAATGTACATAAATTTCTCTAAGATATAGAAAATTTCCTCAGTCATAATAATTTTATATTATCTTAAAAAGTATAAGAACACATCCCAGCCTATCAACTGTTATTTCTTTAATACTCCAGGCTTACACTTACACATAGAATCATCCTCTTAGAACTGGTGGCATTTCAAGATACTGGCTTTTGAATATAGCTTAAGGAAGCCTCGATACCTCGACATAGGAATAACTCAGGTGTTTCCCTTTCAGGTTCATATTCCAGGCTCATTCAAAGTTGTTCTGTTGCACAGCAGGCCAGGTAGAGCCATGTGGGATAGGTATAATAGGTTGGAGAAATGATGATCTGTGATCCAGGGCTAAAGTATTTTGAGTAGACAGTACCCGATAAGCTACTTTGATTTCTCAGAGTTAGTATATAACACCATATGTATGATGTGTATGAGTGTGTATGTGTGTGCATGGGTGTGTATGTGTGTGTGTGTGTCTGTGTGTGTACATACTCATAAATAGCTTCCTTTTGTAATGATGGTACTCAAACTTCCATCCTGGAGTTTCTCAATATCTTAATATTCTCATATATAATGTATCTGACAGTTCTACATGAAACACTCTTTTTAGACTATGGTCATATCTAAGAAGAAGGTATCTCTGGGAATGCAATGGATTCTTAAGTATAGCAACTATCTCAAGAACTGCAACAATTTCCTTGTCTTGGTTAAGGGTGTGTAGATTTATTTCTTAATTAAACTTGCAATTTGGATTACAGATTTCTGTTAATATCACAAAAAATGTTACAAGCTTGGGAATAGTTTATTGCTGTTTAATGTAAATTATTTGTTAATTGCTTCATAACAGCTTCCCAGAAGAAAATAAAATACATTTAGCTACAATTTTATGGCTGCAGCTTAATCCCAAAACCTAGAGCTTTTTACAAGGCAGCATGAACCTTTCATTTTTGTGGGTTTACTTTTGTTCTTTTTTTTTCTCACGAGTTTTTTTTTTTTTTTTAATTTATTATTGTTTTGCAAGAAAATAAAATAGGGTAATGATTTGCTTTCAGATGATTTTGCTGTGATTGTTCTTCAAATGTTTATTTAAAATCATTTGCTCTCTTGCATCAATATATTTTCTTTAAATTATACCCATTGTATTCATCATAATGAACACTTAATTTCAGTTACGTAAACAACATGCAATTTTAATAACACTATTAGGATAGAGATACAATATTCATGATAATATACATTTCACTGAGTTTTGTATTCTTTTCTTTTCAGTGAATTTATTGGATTCACGCACTGTCATGGGGGACCTGGGATGGATTGCTTTTCCAAAAAATGGGGTAAGTTTCATGAAAGTTTTTCTAAAACTTAAGCTATGCGAATAAGCATCTTGATACTTGCAACACAGGATTGAATATGTACTGGATGTATATGTTGTTGAGATAGGAGGTGCTATGTGTGTGTTGGATGGGGTGGTGGGACTTCAAATAACTCTAACCAAAAAAAGGAACACTAGGGAAGGGTTTTCAGTGACTAAAGAGTAAATATATTATTTCCTCTCTGAGTATTGTTCCACAAAGAAATGTGAAGTTTCCTTCAGCATTTAGGAAAAGTTCACATGAAAACAACAAAGAAACTTTCAGAATTAGTTTATAATAAATATAAAAGTATTTGATTTGCTACTAATTTACCATCATCCTGGCATATTGCATAGGAAATAAAATTTAACTGGTCTATGATCAGTGTGATTCAAAGCTGGGACCAATTTAATTTTGACTTCATTTACAGAATAAGGGAATAAAAATAGTATAAGAAATTCCTTTAAATTCCATTGAGATAAAAAAAATCCAAGAAACTATTATAATATCATGTACATATGCAACTGCAATTCATCTAGAAAATATCAAAGGTTTATTTTAATCTAATAATATAACAAATTTTGTCATAATAACCTAAAGAGCCAAAATTTTCATTTTCAAATTAACGAGTAAACCAGGTGTGTGAATCAGTCCTTTACTAAGAAAGTTATTATGGAAATCGTACGTTGTATTAATTATTCTAATCCATAATAATTTGTATATTAACATCCTTATCTCAGTGGGCTTTTATGTTTTTCATCAATTTTGTATTTCTCTTTAGTTGTGAAAAGTTACAGATGTATTTAAAGCCATAATATTAAAAAGGAATGCTAGTAGATTTTTAAGATATTGGAACATAAAGGTAAGGCAAAATAACAAAAAACAAACAAAAACATTGCATAACGCAAGTAGAGCCAGGCTCAAGATAATAACGTGTATACTTTCAATGTGTTCCTCTTTTATCTGTCTTATACTGTTCCTTCTTCCCTTCCTTTTTTTTCCTGAACCACCACACAATCTTTCTTTCATCTGTCATGACTCCGTACAGATAAATGTCTGGCTAACGTCTGTCTATGAGAACCTATACAGATATTTTGTATTCTCCCTTTTTTTTCACGTACCGAAAATAATCTATTGAATAAATATTTTAATTTTTTTTCTTTCTGAGAGTATGGTTGATGTGTTGTGTTGAAATTAGTTTTTTAGAATCCAGAGAAAATATATGAGATATTTTCTTTGAATTTAGTTTTGTGTTTTTCTCCTGTTTCCACTCGGAAGTTATTAAAATAGAGCTTTGAAAGAGCGTATCTGTGAGAGTATAAGTACGGTGTTGTAGTTGCTGTTGCAACTATACATTTGAGGAAATTTACTCAATTTTATATATGATTTCTATACGAAGCACAATTAATAGCTTTATAAAAACATAATCCTTCTGTGTTGGGAATTGGATCTTTTAAATTTTTCTAACAACTTCATGCTGTCTTTTTTTTCTATTATTATTGTTCATATAGTGGTATATTTGTTCTGTTTTTTAAACAATGAGCATCCTTTTCAAAATTCTTGTTATTATGTTGAGTAATGTTTCCTTTGACATAGTGTACCAAATGTTAATATTGAAGACAGGGAAGTTAACTTAGAGGGGCTTAATGAATGTATATTTGTTTGAGTGTGAGAGATGTATGTGGGATTCAGGCGTTATGTTTTGTGTTACATCACTCAAATGCAAAATGAAGGAAAAAATGTATTATATTTAAGGAAAATGAATGTTCATGATATATACAATGATAGTAAAAATATATACACTTTTAAAATATTTTTAGTTAGCTGTGCCATTTGTGATTAGATAAGCAACATAATCGTAGGTGAAATATAGATAATCAGAATGATGTCCATAAAAATTGTGGAATAATGACCACCAAATTATTTTTTCAATAATTGCCACAAGAAAACTGGAAAAAAAATGTTCGAGTCATTTTTATTGGAACTCTGGTATTCAGACGTGATCTTGGAGCAATATGGGACACTTTTATTTAAGAAAAATGACTGAGTCTTTTAAAATAGCAAAGTTTGTGGCATTTTACTTGCTCCATGTCCTTCCTGCCTCTCTAGCTCTGAGGTAGTCTTGAAAAGCCAAAATTCAGCCATCATGGTGAAAACCAGTAGACTAGTAAGAACTGAAAGGGAGTAGGAGATTCTTCCCAGTCTCAGTTTCAGAGAATTGTCTTTATTTAATATGTTTGAGAACTCCGTGGAAGACCGCATTGTAAGACACTCTTGATTTCACCTGACTTAGAGCTGTTGAAGTCCAAAAGCTTTTTCTCAGCTGGGCATTTGTCAAAAAGACAGGCAATTGTCTGATTTTTCTTCTGTGTGAGGGGCTACCTAAAATTTGGGACAAACAATAGGCTTGTCAACCAGAAAACTTAGGGAAAGCTGGAAAGTGAGATGTCCACACTGATTTTCAAATGCCTCAATGACTTATTTGGAATTTATAAGGCCATGCACATGTGTAGGGCTTTGTACATGCCCAGGGACGTATGTATGCTCAGGAAAGACCTGAGAAAGACCTAAGGTTTTACTTGCTCACAAGCAGGAAGAGAAGGTTAAGGTAGGTCTTTAACTGCTTAGCTGAATATTGAAGGAATGTCCCAACATGCACACACAGACCCTCCCCAAAGTTGAAACACTTACTGGTTTGAGATTAACAAAATATTCTGTCTAAGCAATACCTGCTATGTAAGCTAATAGAGCAATGACTTCAATGGCTACACATGGCCATTGAAAAATAGAGTATACAGAATTATTTCAGAAAAGTCATTAAAGAAACAAACATTAACACTCCCTGGAGAGTGAGGGAGAATCTAATTTTCAGAGTTGTCACATTACTTTATTTAATATGCCAGATTTCCAATAACAAAATACTATGAGAAATGCAAAGAAACAAGAAAGTATTGCTGGTAAAAAGAACAAAAGCAGTTATTAGAATTTATACTGAATATGCCCAGCTGTTAAAATACGTTTAAAGAAGTAAAGGAAATATGTGTCAAGAACTAAAAGAAAGTATAAAGTAATGTATAATTGAATTCAAAATATCAATAAAGAGATAGAACCTCTTATAAATGAAAAATAAATTCGAGTTGAAAAGTATAAAATTGAATGAAGAATTTGCAATAGGGGCAGATTTGAGCAGAGAGAATAAAGAATAAGCCGACTTGAAGATAGGACAACTGAGATAATCCAATCTGAGGAACAGAAAGAAAAATTAATGAACAGAAATAAACAGAAACTTAGAGATCAGTGGGAAGAACACAGATATAATGGGAGTCTCAGAAGAAGAGAGGCCAAATGGGTCAGAACAAATATTTGAAGAATTAATGGACATAAAGTTCCCAAATTTGATGAGGAAACATTAATGCACACATTCAGGAAACTCAACAAACTGAAGTAGGATAAAGTTAAACACATTCACAACTAGATACATCATAGTTAAACTATCAAAAGCCAAAGAGAGAAACTTTCAAAAGTAGCTAGAGTCAAACATCTCACCTTGTATAAGCGATCCTCAGTACTTTGCACAGCTATTTCTTACTAGAAATCATGGGGTCCAGAAGGCAAAGCGATGACCTCTTCAAAATGCAAGAAGAGAAAGACTGTGGAGCTAGAATTCGATATCCAGGAAAACTACCTTTTGAAAATGAAGAAGAAACTAACACATTCTCAAATAAGCAAAATATGTGCAACTATAAATGATCAAAATAAATATTTTTACCACTAGAAACATATTTTTAGAAATAGGTTTTACACATATGTAACCCATATATTTTTTTCAGAGAAAACTGCATCTTTATTTTCCTTTTATTCTCCCTACTTCATTTTCTTAGAGAAACATATAAACTGATTATTTGATTTCCCTCTAGTTTGAAAAACGCATTTTAAGTAACAACAGTTAATTTTAGAATTGTTTGTTTATGGTATTGTTTTATGATTTGAGGTCATGTTTTAATAAAACCCACACAGTAATGCTGTTTGCATTTATGCTTTCATGGATATGGCTTAAAATCATTTTATTTCAAATTCAAGTGTGATTTGCATATTAACATTGTTTTAAAGAAATCAAGTATAATTTGAATCAGTAAGTGGCCTTAAATATTTGTTGTATACAATATCTTACACCAGAGTCTGTGATTTATGTAAAACTTGGGTAAGACAAGGGTCCCTGTCCTTGAGTAAGGCTCATATAACTTAACCCTATTGCTCCATTCATTCAGGAAATATTTACCTGAATATTTTTGTGTGTGTGAGATGGAGTTTCGTTCTTGTTGCCCAGGCTGGAATGCAATGGCACGATCTCAGCTCACCACAACCTCCGCCTCCCGGGTTAAAGCAATTCTCCTGCCTCAGTCTTCTAAGTAGTTGGGATTACAGGCATGTGCCACTACGCCTGGCTAATTTTGTATTTTATTAGTAGAGACAGGGTTTTTCCATGGTGGTCAGGCTGGTCCCCAACTCCTGACTTCAAGTGATCGACCAGCCTCAGTCTCCCAAAGTGCTAGGATTACAGGCATGAGCCACGGCACCCGGCCTACCTGAATATTTACATGTATCATGTAAGTTATGAATTCTGTTCTAGAGATTGTTTGGTTTTTCTCTTATGCTACCAGAAAACTTTCTTGGTTTTGTATTATTTACGTAGAGTGTCTTCCTCTAAATAGAATTCCTGATTTAAAGTGAACCAATTGTACTCAGATTTTTATCCCCAGTTGTGGAGATATTGCCTGGCATATTGCCTAATACAGATGATATATTTAATAAATATATATTAAATTGAATTGGTCCTTTGAGAATTCAAAACTCCTTATAAACATTAAAAAAAGCAACTGTATGAATATTCAATTAAAAGTACTACACTTTCTTCACTTTTTTCAGAATATTCTTCTGAACTTTAGGCCTTAAGAATGGATATGTTTATTTCTTATACTGGTAAAAATGTCACCTCAAATCTGAGCTTAAGAATTTTGCAAGAATTTAAGGGAAACACCAATATTCATTCCTCATAGTCAGACATTTGTGCCATACATTTGTTAAAAACAATCACTGCACCTGTAATCCTTTTCTGTATTTGTCCTCTTTATTACATTGTAACCTCATAGACTTACCATAGTTATTTCATATTTGCCACTTTACAGTGTTTCTAAAACTTGATTTAATTTCTGGCTTGTAATAGAACTTCAATAAATATTTATTGGAAGGACAACTTATCTTTTATTTATAAAATGGGGCATACATTACTTATAGTTTTCTCATGAACATGAAATAAGTAAAACCTAGCAAAGAACTTGACACAGTGTTGGCAGTCATAAACATCCTTTCCTTGACCTTCTATTGCATTTCTATTTTAATACTAAGAGATCCACCACTCCATAAGCTTTTTTGTTTGTTTTGGCATATATGTGTATATATATATGCAAAACTCATATATGTATATATATGAATTCATTTTTAACACATGAGAATTGAAGATTTCTTATAAAATCTGAATTTCAAGGTTCTGTTAATTGGATATTTCAGAAAGCCAGAGCCAGGAGCCTTTTATAGCTTGAATAGTCCAAAGCTGAGTAAAACTGCCATGTAGAAGAGTATGTAAATTCTCCTGTTTGACTTATTTACTACCCGACCCTCCTCATTCATTTAAGTTACCAATCTGTGACAACGACAGCAATGAATAGTCATTTCTCTAATAATTGCAGAAGCATCCACATTTTTTTTTGTTTGTTTGTTTCTGGAGGGACCTAACTTAAAAACAAACAAACAAACAAAAAACTTCTCTATACATGCTGGCATGGTTTCTTTTTAGTCTTTGAGTACTTCCCCTTAATTAGGAAATGCCATTTGAATTTTGGCATCTGCATGTAGTTCTCAACTGTTACATGTGTGATAGACAGTATTTATTTGTGTTTGTTTGTGTGTGTGTATTTGTGTGCCTGTTGTTCCGCCTCATGGTAGTAACTTTAACTCTCCTCTTTTTTCTTCTGGACATATCTAGCAGTACTATGTAATTTGCTGCATTTATTCATTCAACAAATATCTATTGTGCTTCTAGTATATTTCCTTCGGTCTTCTAGGCACTGAGGCTATAGCAGTGAAGTAAAACACCCCAAATTCTTCACATCCTGGAGCTTAAGGGAGCGTTATGGTTCTGAGAATGAGTAATCAAGGAGAACAAGGCAGTAGATAATGCATTTTCTTGTCTTGTTCTTTCTTTTCATAGATGTGCAAAAGTGTCAGAGAGAGACGATGGTATTTGATCAAGGTCACTCAAGTAGTTTGCGACACACCTGGGAAGAGCACGTATTCTGTATTTGGCACATGCAGTGTCATATCGCTCTATCTTGCCATGAAAAAATACACTTTCAGTACATAAATATACATCAACATTTAGTACTAATAATGACAATGCACAAAGGAACACTTAATACTCTGTTTGTAGATGGAAAAAAAAAATGACGTTTAGTATGGGTGACTTTTCCAAGGCTATGCAGTTACTTGGAGACTGAGTTCATTTCAATCTCAGGTCATCTAGCACCCTGATTATTTAAAACCAGAGATGAGCTACTCTAGGTTTTCAGAGTCATGACCAGGTTCTGGCGGGTACCCAGACTTTTAGTTTATACATACAAGAGTCCATGCTGAAGAGGGAATTCACCTCAAAGAGAATTTCAATTTTCTAATCAAATTGCTTGGTGGAATAATAGTAAACCCAATAGAGTCTGTAAAATAAATATCTCCTCACTTAAAGCTTTCCTCCTTCTTTATCTTTCTGCCCTTAAACTATCAATCTAATTATTCATAGCTTCACTAGCCTATATGTACACAACCTAAAAGTGCATTTTGCTTTTGCTTCCTTCTAATTACATTAGAGTTGTTTCAGTCACAGTCTGGAAAATTTTATATTGATTAACTTATACAGTCTAAGCCTGTATGTGAACATAATCATTCCCTGGAAATTCTTATCAAGTGTTTTCAAGGCTTATTCTTGTGAGAATAAAATTAATGGTTTAGTGTTTGCTTAGAACAGTTTGTGATTTCATGTCTTAGAAATTCCACTATTACTCTTTTTTTCCATAAGCTGTTGTTATGTATGATCACAAGATACACCTGCCTCCTTTGCTTTGGTGGAACCAGCCTTCTCCCCACTGAGTTGTCTGTGCTTCCTCTAGCACACAATGGGGAAACTGCTGCATTCCCCTGAGCATCACCGCTCAATTGTATTGCTAATTCTGCTTGGATTTTTGCTCTATTTTCTTCCTCCAGTCAAATAAAGAATACAAACATCATTTAAATTTTTTTTCTAATGCTGATCTTAAGAACTTTTGGGATCATTCCTAATCATTTTTTCATTTGAAGATTTCAAATTATTGACTTAAGTGGTATTTGTACTAAAATGCTGACAAAGTAAGTTGCTCTCTGCCTGGAGGAGAAAGAAAAAATAACCCTACATTGTAGATACTTCAAAACAGGAGCTTATGGCTTTTCTTGTTTTATTATTGCTTTGTTCTATTATTTCTTTGAGACTGAAAACCTTTGTGCTTACTTTTGAAGCTGGAAATAACTCAGGTTTTTACTCAAAATGGGCTGTGAATACATTGTTAGTGCTTTATGTGTTTTCTCCTGAATCAAGAAAAACTGAAACTGGATTTTCCATTCTGGTACTCAGATTTTGACAACAGTGTGAATGTTTATGTGTGTGTGTGTGTGTGTGTGTGTGTGTGTTTTGTGTATGATTCCTTGTCCCTCAAATTAAAGGCAAGAATGAGGAGAAGTATTTGAACTCTGCTAATCTCATATTTTGTTGAGGATCACAGTGAGTTTTGCCAGAATTTTATTTTGGTTTTTCTTCCTATTGAAAGAAAGGAAAAATAATGACTAGCACAGAAGCCCACACTGAGCACGAAGGGGCTCATAAAGATTAAAGTAATGCTGAAGTGGGTAAAAAAAAGAGCACATTAGTGGATATAGAAAAGCTCTTTATTTGAACAGTGATAGAAAAGAATTCTAAAGGGAATGGATATTATAATATATAATGCAAATGCCAATATAATGAAGAACAAGCCTGATCCAAAGTAGCTTTGTATTCAATGTTTTTAGAAAAATAAAAAGCATACCCCATCTGTAAAATAATTAAGATAAATAATTTATGAAACTCAAGATAGTTATTAAGCATACACTGAAGTATAGAAGACAAAACATTTTGCATTTAGATTTCTCACATGGAAACTTAGCAATTATGAATAAAGTTCTTTAAAATGTCCATCTCTGCTTCTGATATAAGACAAATGTTGTATTTAGTCTTTGATATACGCAAACACTTAAAATGAACTGATAATAGTCATAGCATATTCCTGCATAGTATGATTGAGAGATACATGCATTATTTGTTCATTAGGTTCCTTAGGTATCACTGTGTTCACCCTAGTTATATATTTAAAATCAATATAAATTAATGCCAATATTTTCTTCTTTAGACGTTCTCAAAACACTTTTCCTAATTAATAGAGAAACTCATAAATTGGAATATGACCTTTATCCACAATATCGTCTTATTAATCTCTTTTTAACTCAATTGCAATTGGCTAGCTAAATGTCCTACCCTTCAGATTTGACTTGAGTATTACTTCCTCAAGAAAGCATGACATCCAGACAGACTCTATTCTTCCTCATTAGCAGTTCATGCGGTGAAATCCATCTCTTCTCCCCTCCATCCCAACCACTATCTGATGTTTTTACTCCAGATTACAATGTGTACAGCTATGTTATCTACACTTATCACTTTGTCTAGCTTTGCATCCAACTGTTTATTATTCTGATTTTTTCTTCTTCAGATTGCTTTTTTCACTTGTTTGTAAAACAGGCAGGGAGCAAAAGAGTGTCAGGACATTTATAGAGTCATATACGAGTTATCGTTACCTACTTCTGTGACATGAGGTACCTGTTAACAGACTTGTACCAAATGCCTATGTCCCAGTATAATTTCCACAATCTCATATTGAGTCCAAATATTTTCCTTTTACCCATTATGTATAGAGGGATATATAGATATCTAAGTCGTTCTCTGCCAAATGATATAGCCCATGCAAAACCCAGGCCTAAAGGTATTTTTCTTTTGGAAAAAAAAATTGATATTTGTACCAGTTTCCGTATGTGAGTATAATGATTTTTTGTTTTGTTTTTTACTTCCATCTTCCAATTTATTAATGAAAATGTTAAATAAAACTAGGCCTTGCAGAGTTCCCTGGGGATCAACCACCAGGTATTTTTCCAAGTGGTTTGATTGCTGTTTATCATGATTTTTTTTTTAAACCATCCTTCAGCTGTTTTCAATTCCTGTGACAGTGCTCCCATGCAAGTCAATTTGAATTAATTTTGCATCAAATGCTTTATGGTTCTGAGTACATAATCTCCCTCTCCCACGGAGAAAAAATATACTGTAATCATCCCGCATTCCTGTTGATTATTTCCATTAAAGGCAGCAGGGGAAGAGAGACTCCTCCTGCTTTTGAAGTTTTTTGAGGCTTTTGCTATTCATTGCCTTATTCTCTTTCTTTTTTGTGTGTTGTTCAGTGCTTGCACTAATGGAGAAAATGATGGTCCAAACTGCTCAACCTGAAATTTTGGTCCTTTGGAGCATAGCCATTGTTGTCTTTGTGATCCTATATCCCCCAATACTTTCTCTCTAATGAGCTAATTTCTTTCATCTTAACTCTACAAATGATTCATATAAATTTCTACTTCTGGTGTTTTCCACAAATTTCTTGGAATACTTCTTACTCTCCATAAAATCCATCTTAATGATAATCCTTTTTTCAAGGTACAGCTCAAGTTATACAACATGAAACCTCTCATTACCACCCAGAAGTGTGGATACTTCTTTGGATGAATCAATATAGCAATTTTTGTATATTGAACACATTGAAAATGAGATACGTATAGTGTTATCGATTGTGTGAATACTATAAACTGCTCTACTGTAAAGACCTTTTTGTCTTCACCTCTAGCACATCACCCTATGTCTCAAATATAAATTCATATTACCTATATCAGTTACTGATTGATAATCAGTTATTTAAATCTTTAGGAAGTGTGAGTGTTTGGAACCAAAAGGCTGCACTTTTTTTTTTTTTTTTTTTTTTGCTGAAAATTGAATAGTGAAACAAAGATAGCAACCTTTGGATTTAGGGGTTTCTATTTATTTTGTATTGTACCAAGCTGAGCCAATAATACTTTACAACTTATTTTTACCAAAAATGCTTATGACAAGCACAGAGATTATGGTGGTAAACAGGACTCAGTTTCTGTCCTCAAGTATTAAAAAACATCAGTTTGAATGATGTCTCCTAGAGTTGTGAAATATACAACCTGCACAAACATAAACACAACAGGGGCTACTTCTCCATTGAGTTTGATCCAGTTTACTAAAGTATATAAATATTTGCGTCCTTAGTGGCAGTAACATACTTAACATAGAGGTCTTGACGTCAGCTAATCTAGATTCTAGATATGTGTCGCAAGTTAGTTAATCTCTCTGTTTCTTCATCTATACATTATGTATAATACTACCTACTGTACAAGATTGTTGAAAGGATTAGAAAGAGTCAGTGGTGCAGTGTTTAGCACAATACGTCACCCACATTGGGGACTCAGCGTGTGATGCTGCCATTATTCTTGTTCTTGGTTTCTGTTTTGGTTTTTGAGATATACATGTATTATTTGTTCATTATGTTCATTAGGTATCACTGTGTTCACCCTGGTTATATATTTAAAATCAATATAAATTAATGCCAATATTTTCTTCTTTAGAAGTTCTCAAAACACTTTTCCTAATTAATAGAGAAACTCATAAATTGGAAAATGACCTTTATCCATAATATCATCTTATTAATCTCTTTTTAACCCAACTGCAATTGGCTAGCTAAATGTCCTACCCTTTAGATTTGACTTAAGTATTACTTCCTCAAGAAAGTATGATGCAGCATTTAGCACAATATCTGACTCATATTGAGGACTCAGTGCATGATGTTGCCAAGTAGAGTCTGAGGCAAGTGTTAGAGCATGAGTGGAAGTTTATTAAAAAGTTTTTTTATTCTTACCAAATGATAGGTAGTGGTTGTGATAGACTTATAAGGTCATTATGTTTTGATCATTCTCTTCAGTATGTTTGAACTATATTTTAGTTAAAACTTAAAGGTGGAAGATATATTCACTTGTTAAATAAAACATCTATGTAATTTATTAATAAAGCCTTGAGTGGTTTTACCAAAAGTCACTCTGGCACTTTACTTGGTAGAATGTCTATAAAGTTTCCTAAAACAATTAATTCTTTTTCACTAATATGAACAATTCAGTTTCACAAATCAAAACGGGAATGCATACTAATTACAGCAAGAAGGGAAAATGCACAGGGAAGGCAGGGAATGTTTATCAAAAGCAGACTAAAGGATTGCAATTTTGTAGATTATTTGTTGATAGGCTTACATAAATCTATGAAAACACTCTTTGAAAACCTTTTTGTATGCATCACTTTACCCTCACCAAGAGCAGGGGTACAATGATGGGCATGTGCTCAATAATAAAATTGATCTTCAAAACAACTTAAGTGTTGTTCCGCTTTTCTCTTAAGTAGTCAGGATGTGGAGGAAGTATTTCATCCAAAAATTATTATTAAGATAAAATATTATCCTTACAGGGACAGTTTCCAGGAAATATTCTAACCTTATGAGTTATCCATACAACTAAAGCTGATTTAGTTATTTATTATTCTGTTAGTCAAAAGTCAGTAGGTGTCATTTAATGTAAAATGACTTCAGCTAGGCAGGGGTTGCTTTCTCTCTCTGGTTCCTGCTTCTGACTGTTACCAGCGGCGAATCTGTACAGGGCTGCAGCAACCTCAATTCTTGCCTCCTTAGAAGAAAGAATTTGAGGCAACATAAGGCAGAAGAAGAGCCTGAGGCAAGTGGTAGAGCAGGCGTGGAAGTTTATTCAAAAGCTTTAGAGCAGAAATGAAAGGAAATTAAGTACATGTGGAAGAGGGCCAAGCAGGCAACTTAATAGATCACTGAGAGAGCGCACTGATGACCTTAGACTTGGGGTTTTATATGTTGGCATACTTCCGGGTCTTGAATCCCTTCTGCCCTGAGTCTTCCCTTGAAGTAGGCTGTCCACATGCGCTGGCCTGCTCGCACTTGACAGGGGCCGCATGCACAGTGTATTTACTGGAGTTGTACTCATGCTGACTTGAGGCGTTCTTGCCTTGCCAGTGGAATGTCCCTCCAAGGTCATATACCAGTTAAACTCCATTACTCCTAGTAATGAACATGCTTGAGCCCACCCACCCAACTCCTGAGATCTCATAGGGAAGCTGCTGATCACCAGTTTCAGGTGTTTTCTCTCTATTGAGAGACTCCCTTTCCCTGGCACTAGCTGTGACCAATGATTATTTTAGCGAGACACTTACTAACCACCTGACCATTACCTGATAGTCGCCTGACATTCCTGGTGTGTGTGTGTGTGTGTGTGTGTGTGTGTGTGTGTGTGTGTGAGAAAGAGAGAGAGAGTGTGCGGGGTGGGGCGGGGGGAGGGGGCTCTTCTTCTGTGTTTATGTCTGACAAGTTACCTACAGTAACTGACCAGTTATTTTTTCATTCTTCTCTGCAGACCAGATTTCTTTGCTTCACTTTGCACATGCCCTTTCTGCAATTCCAAGTTTGCCCTCCTATATTAAAGTGACTAGCTCACATTGACTGGAAATGTTCCAAATTCAACATTGAAATATTGTGATGGGCTCCACTTTGTTCACCTGTGTATCACTGATGCAAACAGCTCTAGCTGGGTAGAGGGAAGAGGATGGAATCATGTACTATACACGTTGGCGTAGATGTTGGCAGCCATCACTATAGTTAAGGAGAGCAGCTTTAGAAAAACGAAGTATCAAAAAACTATCTGCGGTTCATCTCAATTAGTGTGTCTTAGGATTCTGATGAGGAAATATTTCCATAAATATAAAATTGACTTAGTTATAAAAATAGTTACCAAAGTGAAATATGTTATTCCCAAAATTTGTAGAAAAATGCATTGCTACAGCCTATAATGTCCATTATATTTATGAAGCCTGATCATACACTACATATGAATTTTATCCCACTATTTGTATATTTGGGACTTTGTTGCAGCAATTGATTGTATGTCTTTTAGTTATCATCATTCTTTTCCATAACACAAATACCTCTGTTCCTCTATGATGCTTTGATTGTATAATAATCTTATACTGCTGCCTCTACCCAGTTATTATGAGTAGGCAAAAAAAACTAATAACATCCTATTAGCTCATTGTTTCTTTAGAGTCTAAGAAAATCACCCTTGTGATTGCTGACCTGGTTCTGAAAGTCCCTGTGCTGCATCTAACATTGGCTCTAGCTTAGAAGCATGTTGTAGATGTGAAAATATAGAAACAAAAGAGGAAGACAACCTTTATTGTCTGTTTACATTGCTTTTCTTATGTGGAATTTATTTATGTTATTTTACCACTTCCAAAATGTAATTATAAATATTTAATTACATATTTTATCAATGTGAACTCATTGAGCATATGTATTCCAATTCATCTTATTTCTTAGCATTTTATCTAGAACACAGATAATGGAAATGGTATGCATATACTTTAGGAACATTGAACTTAATCCTTCATGTGTTCTACTCTACAGTATATATATCAGGACAGGACAGCTGCCAAGGCTGTTAGAAAAAAAAAAAAAAATTAAGAGAGTTTTGTATATTGGGCATGCACGGACTTTGGTTGATTAGAATATGCAAATGTGCGATAAGCCAATGAATCACACAGGCTCTGCTGTGATTATAAATTATTCAAATAATTCAAGATTATTCACAAATACTTCCAGTCTGCACATAACCACATAACCATGAGTATAATCCTGAAATATAGTCACTTCATTAAACAAACTTCTCTGGTTTGCTGTTTGTCTCATTATGATGCCAGATTGCATAATGAAATTTTTAAAGGTAACTAATAGTAGTGGCTGTATGCTTCATTTATCTCATCTTATAACTTTCATTTTTTACATCCTTAAAATATATAGATTAATGTTATTATGATCAAAATAACATATATCATCTCAAGGCTAATATCAGGAAACTTAATGTGGTTGCAAAAGTGGTATTAGTATGCCATTATCCTGGAAGGTTAAAGGTAGCTATCATGTCATCAGATATTGAGAGTTTTTTCTGACTAACCAATCATCAGTAATTTTCTTGGTCGTATTCATACATTGAAGCTTGTTCCTGACATTTACATATATTGCATTATCCTTTGAAAGTAGAAATGGGCATGAGGATACAATATGACATAAGCAGTCAATAAAATGTTAAAATGAAGATTCCCTTGTATAGACTCCACACATTTTCAAATGGAAGATTTATGACATAGCCGTGAAAAAAAAAACTACAGGATTTTATAGTGACATTCTTCATATTATTAGCCAAGTATGGTCAGTATGTTCCAATATACTTTAAAAATGTCCATTTTTTTTTCAATGAATTCAGGTGGTATAAAATCATGAAAACCACATCATAAAAACAGCAACAGTAACAGGAGCAAATAATACTGACAACTTGAGTTCATACTTAGTTAAATGTGTGATTTATTTCAAACTTTAGCTCAGTTTATTCATCTATTTAAAAAGAACACTTAATAAAATGATTCTTTTTAATACATATAGTTTATGCCTTTATTTTTTTGACTGATTTGAAATCTGACATAATGGTCAATTATAACATGTACGAAGATATTAACACTGGAATTAGTTCACAGTTAGATTTTGTGTAAATCTACTGAAGAAATTACTTCTATGGTTCTAGTTGGGGTGATAAAGATGAATAATTGAAGTGTGGGTTTGGTGAAGTTTGAGAATGTAGGTGGTACTTTGCCAATTTTTATTTTTCTGAAAGGGTAACAGGGCATAATATGGTTAGACACAGAAATGGTAATGCTATAATAAGATATCTTTCTGTCTTTATCTTTCTCTCTCTTGCTCAAACTACATGTTCCATCAAGTGCATATGCTTTTACAAAACAAGAGAAACATTACAGTTGTGAATAACTAAAGAGGACTGAAGTTGCTGAATTGATACTCAGTATTTCCCAAAGTGATGCTTTACTAAAAATTATCCGAAACAGGAAGTAAATGTGTATTAAGTCAAAGGGGTTCTATACTCAAGTTGAGTCTATAAAATATCAAGTTAAATGGTATTAAACAGATTTCTCTACTTGCAACATTATACTAACTCTTAATGTATTAATGGACCTGCAGGTTTTTCCAAATTATTTAGTCAGGAAACATTTTACCCAGCATACTTATGAACCGCTTCATGAAAAATGCTTAGCAGAATGCAGTTTAGGAAGCGTTTTAATTCAAATGAGCTGGTTCTCCATTTAAAATCTTTCTGGATGCAGTGATATAGAGAAATAAGTGTAAAAAGAGTTTTACTCTTCCTCATAATGATGTATGGAGAACTGCCTAAGAACTGCTTTTCTATACATGTGTGGAAATTTTGTCTAAGGCACAATAATAACAACTAGCTAGCCTGCACTGGATATTATAGCCTATATATAGTGTTTGGTATGTTGGATGGCCAGATCAGGCTTGCTTCACATTCATATCACAGAGACACAGTGACCTAGACTTGCAAGTTATGGCTAGAGAGGATTTCAAGTCTCCCTTTTTCAAGGGGGTAAATGAAATCATTTCCCTTTTAATTTACATAAATGAGAAACGAAATAATTTATTTAGCTGATATTTTAACCATACATCTATATAATCTCATCTATTGATCCATAGTAGAAAAGAGAAGGCAGCTGTGTAAAACCCCACAGAAAGTTATATTGAACAAATGTCTTCTAAAAAATGTGTTTCCTCTAAATCTACTGCATTACATGTAAGCATGTAGATTGTCCACATACAACTCTGATTTGAAACTATACATAATGGCCATAACGGCATATAACCTTGAAATCACGATTTCGAACTTAATTTCTTGATATAGTTGTAGATTCACTCAATCATTCGTTCAGCAGATATTTATTTGTTAAACAAATCTTTATCCAAGTTCTACAACTGGAGATTATATTATTGTGCAATTAAATATGTGAAACGGCACAATTCTTATAAAGGTTTACAACAAAATGAAACTTGAACTCTGAATTTAAATAAGTAATACCTAATTATTTGATCACAATAATGAAAATAGATATTAGTAATATTTTTATAGACTCTGGGAAGCATAGTAAGCAATTCTTGTGTTCGACAATGTGTTAAGCTTCTATTACAGTACTTATAAAAACTCAAAAGTTTGAAAGTATTTTTTATGATTTCATTAAATTAATACTTTTTGTTCTTTCATTGTGATAAATTTAAATATCAAGCCATGTTTTACATAATCCATTTTGTCTAAATATAAAATTGTTACTCAAAATGTGACTTAGCTATATATGATATTCAATTAACATTTTTTAAAAGTGCATTCTTTAAATAAATCTTAAAATTACTGCAAAAACACCTGCTTACTGGGATCTGGAAGTTGGTTGTGTTAGTTGAATGATGCCAACATTTATTTTATTTATTTTAAATTGTAAATTCAATCAATTAGTATTATGTTGTGAACTATTTCTTATCATAACTACAACCACAGTGACAAGGATATTTTTACGTTTAGTTCATTTTTTCCATGTTCTTTTAAATATTAGGTCAAGTAGGTCAATTACTACAACTTACTAAAGATTATAATATTGACTTCATAGAACTGAGAGAAAAATATTAAACACTCTTTAAATGTTTGATATCTTATTCTTGAATGTGATCGCTGGCATCAGTTGATGACTGGAGAAGGTGAGAATTTTCCTCTTGTATTACACACTGTATGATTGTATCTGCATGTGAAAAGAGGCATATATGTAAGATGCAAAAACCTTTTCTAGATGTGTATTTCTGTATAATCATGTAAAAAGAAAAAGTAATTATTTCATTTTTTAATATGACAAACTACAGTTTTAAAAAATAGATCTACGAGAAACAGTAATTCTTTTCACTTGGTTTTCTCTTCTATTATCTCAGTCTATTATTCCATTCAATAGATTTGTTCTACAACATAGCTCTCTATATTTTTTATATTAAATAATTTATGTTCTACAAAGTTTAATATGTTCTATCATATGAGATAACTTAAAACGTTTAGTGTTTCCTTTATTATCTAAATCTTTTATTATATTATTATTATTATTATACATTAAGTTCCAGGGTACATGTGCACATTGTGCAGGTTTGTTACATATATATACATGTGCCATGTTGGTGTGCTGTACCCATTAACTCATCATTTACATTAGGTATATCTCCTAATTATATCCCTCCTCCCTCTTCCCTCCTCCCTCCCCCCTCCCCACAATAGGCCCTGGTGTGTGATGTTCCCCTTCCTGTGTCCAAGTGATCTCATTGTTCAATTCCCACCTATAAGAAATCTTATACATCATTAGTGCTATATTTAATAATTGTGTAGTAAACACTGAAATCTCAGGTGGTCATTTTATCTATGTCAATGACAATTTTTTCTAAAGCAGTTTTTTTTTAAATTTTTAATACATTTATCTTTTTAACATTAGCAGTCATTTATATTTTGCGATGTGACATATGCTGTTCTAAGCACATTCATCTCTTAAATATTTCATGAGTTAGGCAAAATGATTATTTCCATTTTATTGGTAAGAAAGCTGAGCAGTGGCTAAAAGACTTGTACACAGTCATAGAGCTGGAAATTGAAGTTGTGAATAGAATCCTAACAGTTTGGCTCCTGGATCAACATCAAGGCTCCTTTGCTTACATTATGAAATTCATCCTTGCTAGTAACCAGGTAGAATCTGGAACAAGAAATCCAATAGAGCGTTTTGTAACATTCAGTTGGAGAATTGAGGGGAATGGAATAAAGCAATTTTTATTTAAATGATCATTGTGTTTATTGAATTTTAAGGTTCCTCTACTTATGAATGATTTTCAATAGTTAGTACCCTAAAAGCCTCAAATTTATTCAATATTTTGAGAGTTATAACAATGAGATTTATTTTGTGATAATTTCAAAAGAAAACTCACCCTTTAGTAACAGTAAATAAAAGTTATTGACCCTGTCTATAGGCAGCATGTCGCACATCCATCAACGTGTGGCAACCACAGTCTACAGTGAATTTGTGAATCGCTAATATGAAAGATACTGAATAATGACAAGTATGCCTAAAAGTGTTGAATTTTAAATTTTCAAGTGTCATGGAAATTGTTTTTGTATTTAAAATAATTCATAAAATTTTTATTAAATATCATGATTATTTTATCCTCTACATTCTCTGAAGCATAGTAATTCTTTCATTTTACTATTACCTTTGTTATCGTAAATCTCGAAATATGAATAACTTGGTTTTTCCATCAAGATTTTATTTTCCTGTTCTCTGATCTGTATCATAATTGGTAACAGTAGAATGTGAAGTTAGCTATTAGATCATGAATTTTATATTAGTTTTTTGTCTATTATTCATTTGTTTCTGATTGTACAAATATATACATCTTTAGCATTTTCTAAAGTTTTGCTTGACATATAGTCATTTTGTCAGACAAAAACTTAAAGTTTCATTGTTAAATTTATTGTTAATGTTTGCAATAGTGTCAAAACACATGGTTTATTGTTAAAGCATTTAATTCCTTTATTTGCATAAATGAGATACATATCCTGTATCACTTACAATCTTTCATGTGAATTCCTCAATAATTTTTGTTTTATGACAAAAGTTTTCCGATACTCATATTAGTAGATATGAACTATTACCATTATGTGATGAGGCAAAAATATTTCCATCAGGCAGTCATTATGAAGTCACTGACTCCCATGTTTTTAATGCATCAGTCTCTGTGCAGTGGATTTCTGAATATGCCTAGAATTCTAAAACTCTCAAGCCTCCTGCTTCATATACCCATCTTGCAAAGCTATAAGAGAGATATTGTATCTCCTCATAGCACTTATCACAAACCTGGTGCTATTATATTATATGTTATATTATATTCTCACATATTGTATGCTTCTTATGATAGTATATTAGGTATAGTATGTGAAGAGTACTATTTTCTTTCTTTTTCAATATTGTGTCTCCACAGCATAGTGAGTAATCAATATAATTGTTGAATGAAAGAACAAATAAAAGGATTTGAGGTTGAGGTTGAAAGAAACATTTTCCCTCACTTACAGGAATTTGGTTTCAGGTCTCTGAGACTGTTGGAAAGAATTATAGGCATCAGACATCCTCAAGTATAATTTTTAATGTGATGCTTATAGTAACAATATTAGATATATGAATTATATATTGTATATGTTGATAGCCTTTTGTGAGATTTATAGTCTACAAACCCATCTTTTCTTAATAAAAGTGGAACTTTTTTGGTGGTGGTATGATTTTCAAGTTTCAAATAGGTTATTAACAAGTAATATGGGACTTTTCATAAACTAAACTACCTAAACCCATGTTATCCAAATCAGTTGCTAAAAATTGTTATATAATGACTATATGCTCTTAAAGTTGAATGTTAATACACTGTTTTAAAAGTTCTCAGCCTTGATGAGTCTATTTATGACATGCCAGACATTCTGTTCTTATTAATAATAAAAGTTAAGTGAGCCTGAGGTTATTCCACGCATTTTATTCCACACACTTTACCTTGGAAGCCAGACCAAGTCCCTTCTAAGAGACAGAATTTATTCTTTGTTTTCCAAAGGTAAAGCCCAACTAGATCACCTAGAATTATACAGGAGTTATGCTCATCATCAACCATTGATTTAAAAACAAAATTCAAAGGGTACCTTAAGTCGGAATCAATAAACCATCTTCTATTATCACTGCCACATCATTAAAAATAGAATTCTAATACCCAAAATTGGCATATATTCCCTAAATAAAGAATAAGCTTAATATTAAATTGAACAAATTTGGTTTTGTGAAATACTACTACATTTTTTTTTTTTCAGTTTTTAAATAATTAGTGAAGACTTTGTCATAGTTCATTGGCTAACATTTGGGCATCGCGTAACATTTTATCTTCATTTAAAGGCAAGAACACTTGAATTATTATTATTATTATTATTATTATTTTTTCCCAAATCTGCCATGTTGTCTATGCCTTGAGCATACGTTGGCAAACTCTCCTAGTGTCATGTGTGAAATAAGCTGAAGTGTAACTGTTTTTCAAGAAAAGCTCTTATAGTGCAATGAATTTACCGTTATTTCTAACTCACTTTATCTATCCAGACACTAGTTGGTAGATTTAATCAAAAACTATAAGTTTACAGTTCACTTTGGAAAAGAACACCAAATCAAATACTGTTTAGAGTTGATTCTAAACAACAAAACAACAAAAAAAAGTTACTTTTCCAGAAAATAAAGTAAGCTGAACAAAATATAATTACATGGGAGTAATGTTAGTATTTCCAGAGCAAGTTGGGCCTAACCAAATAATTTTAAACTGAAGACACTCTTCCAAAGTTTAATCATACTACTTAAACTTCAGCCAAATAGAGTCTAAGTGAAAATTTACTCAAATAATTGAATGGACTGTAGCCTCTCTTTTGAACTCAGAGCGCTGATCTTAATGTTCATGACCAATGCACCTTCCGTTTATTTTCAGAAATCTCCTAACATACTCAGAAACACATTCACATACAGACACACAGACATCTGTAGGCATGCAGACATATACATCCTAGTAGTAGACACCCAGAATATTCCCAGGATTAAATCCGGAAACATGCCTGAACCCCTAATACAGACAGCACATGCTAGAAACCAGTGGCAGAGTTTTCTGAAAATAACCCAACATTTGGACTTGTGTCCTTGTCCATGGGAACCTGACTATATTTTTGATTCTGTATAGTGTTGTTTCTCCTGGTTTGTTATTTCTGAACACACCTTACTTTGATGTTGGTACCTTCATTTATTTGTTCTACAAAACATGTATTATAAGCGTGTTTTGTACTAAGTACTATATACATTGTAAATGGAGAGATGAAAGAAACTTTCTGCTGCTCATAATTTAATGAGAAATCAGGCTTTAACATTAATTCATAAAAATTATTATGTAGTTACTATGTGCTAATGACTATTTGCCATTGGAGAACTGAATATGGGTATCTTATCATCTCCATATTCAAAAGGATTGTAGTTTAGTGAAAGTCACTTTGTCGGTACATTTGTTGGCTCCATCCCACTTCTGACCACAGTGATATATGCTGCTTCTGGGTCTAGGTATTCTCCAGGTTGGTGCATATTGTTAAAACAGGCATATGCAAAGAATGAGGCAATTTGTGTAAACAAGTGATGCTTCTCGATGTTTTTATTTCATCTTATTCTGTTTAACCTTGCTAAGAATCCCTGCAGTATTCATTATTCAAACTAGGTTTTATCTTTATTAAGGGGATAATCATTTTCCCAAGACCATATCTGAGGTTAGCAATTACTCAATTTCTTTTTTCTAATGAATTTCAATGTATCATGGAAAAAAAATGGTGACTTGGTCTGTAGAGATACATATAAATGTCTGGTTATAAACTTGGAAGTACTGAAGCATGCAACTCTTAATGTTCACTCCTCACTTGCTTTTCCTCCTATCTCTGAGAAGGAAAGGCCATCCCACTTGCAGTTTTCCACTTTTTCCCACATATGGAAAAAGCATATGGGAAATTTATGCAAATCCATTATCTGATTCTTTAAGTTACCAGATGTTTTCTGAATACATTTCTTTCCATTTTCTTTGTTCTAGAAAATCTTCATTTCTTTTCTGTTTTAGCATAAACTTAACCAAACAAAACTTCAACCAAGACAATGATGTGCCTTTATTTCACAATAATAAATATATAACCTTTCAAGAACTGAAATATCATTTTGAACTTCTATAAAGTTGTCTTAGTGCAGATAGTTTTAGTAAATTTCTGTTTAAAGAATTTGAAAAAAAAGAATCAACTCAATAAACATTCACTGACGACTCAATTATTTTGCTGAAAAATGTGAATATGCATATGTATATTTCCCCCTTCTCTCAAATACATTTTCATTTAGTTTTAAAATTGCCACAATTCCAATATCTTAAATTCAGTGTACTATGTCATCACATTTATTGGATTGGTGTTAAGACATTTTTTATAGGAATCTGGCTAGATGTTAGACTCAACAAATAGAGTGTACATCGCAAGAAGTCAAGAGCCAGGATTCTGAAGTGAAGTTGGCAGATCAGAGCTCCAAAACTTATTAACTTGCCTAATTTTCCCATCTAAATAATAATAGCTTCTTCTTTGGACTGTTTTGGTGATAACTTGTGTTAAAACATATACAATGTTTAGGAAAATTCTAGGCACATATTTCATTATTGATAAATTTTAAACAGTTATTACTATCATATTTAATATATGTATATATACACACCTGGGTGCAAGTATTATGTAGACCTGGTGTAGTTTGGTGTAGATTCCAAAGAATCTGCTCTTTAACACACACCAGAGATGGTTGTAATATTATTGATGATTAAACTAGTGTTTGGAAACCTCTGTTCTGGGTCATTCATATTGAGCATAGGGATGAAAAAAGGGGGTAAGTGGAAGACAATCTGTGGCCCAATGTTTGAACTTTACTTTTAGCCCAACTAATTAATCTTGTTCCCTGGCAAGATAGGAATTTCAGATACCATCATATAATTTTACCATTCTATTTTATATGAGGTGAATAAAAGTACTGGTTAGATCAAGCCTCAATCTCACATGATAATAAACCCTCCTTTTATTTATATGAATAGCTGAAGCTTTTAAATGTTATATTGAAACATTTGTGATGATTTAATAGAATTTTATAATCTTCTGAGACCTCCATGGGCTTGCCAACTGTCACTTCCTAGTGATAATTAGGAATAGAGATACACAGATAAATGAAATTCACAGTGATTCAAGTAATACCCTTTTCCAACTAGATTCAATTCTCTTCACTATAAAGCATTTCCTGGAGCTGTCAACTCTTAAAAACATGTGACAGAATTGAGTTTAACCTTCTTTCTTTCCTTATTATTCTTCTAGTGGAGGTTATTATTGAGAAGAAAAAAATAGTGACCTGACCATAAGACTGGCAACATTTCAGAGTTGACATGCCATGTATTCTTTGACCAAATTACTTCTAGAAAAAGGAGGGATAAATAACTGTCATTAAAAAGGTCTTTCTGTTTCCCTGCTGTAGATCCCAGTACACTACCAGTAAAGCAATAAAAGTAAGGAAAATCTCTGTTGGTATTTTCATTAATTCATCTATTCATTCATTCTTTAATTTTTACATGCACAAATTTATTCAACAGGTATTAAATGTATCCAGTTCCCTATTCATAAAAATGGTGATGGAGAGGGCGATACACCAAAAACTGATCACAGATTCCTTTGTCATTGGGGCAGGAGAATGAATCCACTGGGGGATACAAATATGTAAATGACAATGCAACTTAAATCATGTGCAATGAAAAATATATGTAAGAGGAGTAAACAGGATTTAACATATTATGATATGGTATTTCACTAAATGGCCACACTTAGTAGAATATGTGTGGTCTCTTAGCAGCTCTCAGCCACTATCATAACTTAGAATTTCTCCAAATATGGGGATGTACAGAAAAATGTAAATGTGTGTTATTAATTATCCCACAATACAAGTTTGGTAAATATTATATAAAACCAAATAGGATAATTTACTATGTAGCTTTATTGCACATATTGCATACTATGCAGATTTACTTTACAGATGTTTATGGAGTTCACAAAGATTTCAACTTAATATATTGAAAATAGATAAACCAGAAAGAGCTTTATTGTTGTTTCCCTAAAGAATACTTGTTTCCCTGAAATATTTAGTGATATTATAGTTGTATAGCAAACAAATTAAGCAATATTACTTTAGTAAGTACTTAAGTTTTAATTCAAAGTATAGATAAATAAATACAGAGTAGAATTTGGGGAATAAAAAAATGAATGTGCCTTTGAAAGAATATCAAAGAGGCTTCAATTCATTAGTCTGCCTCAGAATGACTGTTTTTCCATACTCTTTATCTTATTTTGTGAAGCATCATTGTGTAGTGAGTTAAAATATGAGCTTTGAAGCCAGATAAATCTGAATTCCAATTTTTGTTTTTATTGATCATTATGTAACAACTTCTCCTGACCTTTCATCCTGTATATCTCAATTCTCCCTTCTCTTAATGCTATTCTCTCTCTCTCTCTCTCTCTGTGTGTGTGTGTGTGTATGCATTAAGTCTGTACAATTCATCACCTGTGTAAGTTTGTGTAGTCACCACCTGTATGATACCAAACAGAGATAATGCCACAAGATCTTTCATGTCATCCTTTTATGACTACTCTCATATATTTCTTGTTTACTTCTCCCCTCATCCTCAGACCTAACTTTTGATAACTACTCAGCTCTTCTCCACTTCTAAAATTTTATTTTAGAAATATTATAAAAATTAAGTCATAAAGTATATAACGTTCTGGGTGTGATTTTTTTTCACTCAGCTTAATTCCCTGGAGATTCATTAGTTGCTTCTTTTATCAATAGTTTGTTTCTTTTTATGTTGAGTTGTATTCCATGATATATAATGTACTACAGTTTAACCATTTGCCCACTGAAGGTCACGTAGATTGATTCCAGTTTTGGGCTACCACAAATAAAAGTGCTATGAACATTCATGTACAGGTATTTCTGTGGACGTAAGTTGTTGTTTACCCAGTATAGATGTTGAACAGTGAAATTGCTCCTTTTAATGGCAATTTCAGGTTTCATTTCATATGAAATTTCCCTGTTTTCCATGTGCCTGCACCATTTTATGTTTCTACCAGCAATATATAAGTAATCCAGTTTCTTCACATTCTTATCAGCATTGGTTGTTGTCACTATTAAAAACCATTTTTTATTCATTTCAAATAGGGGTATGGTGACATCTCATTGAAGCTTTAATTTGAGTTTTCCTGATGGCTAATGACATTTAGCATCATTTCATAAGCATATTTCCCATATTAATATGCTTTTCTGTATTGTATTTTCATGTATTTTCTGTACTTTCTCAGCGATTTATGCTTTGTATGTTTTACTGTGAGTTTTGAGTGATGTCTCATTTTGGAAGATGGGTTTGCTAGACATAGAATTATTGGTTGATAGTATTGTTTTTCTAGCCCTTTGACTATGTCATTCTACTTTCTTCTGGCCTTCATTGTTTCCTCTGAGGTGTCAGCTTATTGTCATATTCTTGTTCCTCTCTACCTGAGTTGGCATTCTTAGAAACATCTGTTATTATAGTAATTCTCAAATAAAATATTAAAGTGCAAGAAAATATATAGATTGTTGATAGTCAAAAAAAATCTATAAATGTTAATCAATCACTGTCTTCAGATAGTCAATCCCTGTTCTAAACTTCTATAATGTTGATCAGAATTAAATTTACATTCAATTAATGATCAAAAAGCATAAACACTAAATATTTAGAATTGTCATTGGAGAACTATCGCTAAACATTTTAAACTTCCATAAGAGAAGTATACATTTATTCAAAGATACACTTTTGGTTGATATTAACTTTTTTGGCCATACACAAGATTAACAAATTCAGGAGGAGGAATTTGCAATAGACATACATTTACTTTTATCTCAAAGAGAGAAGCACTGTATTCTTAATACATTTAAGTGAGTAAAAAAATCTCTACAAGGAAAACTACAGAACATTGATGAAGAAGTCACAGATGACACAAACAAATTGAAGATCATTCCATTCTCATGGATTGGAAGAATCAATACAGTTAAAATGACCATACTGCCCAAAGCAATCTTCAGATTCAATGCAATTCGTATTAAAAAAAATCAACACTATTTTTTCACAGAATTAGACAAAAAATTACATAGTTTACATGACCTCCCAAAAGAGCCCAAATTATCAAAGGAATTCTAAGCAAAAAGAATAAAGCTGGAGGCATCACATTACCTGACTTCTAATTATACTGCAAGTACAAAATAACCAAAACAGCATGGTACTGGCATAAAAATAGACAGCTAGATCAGTGGAACAGAATAGAGTCCCAGAAACAAAGCCGCAGACCTAGAGCCAACTGATCTTTGACATAGTTGACATAAACATATGCTGAGATAAGAACATCCTATTCAATAAATGGTAGTGGGAAAACTGGATTGCTATATGCAGAAAAATGAAACTGGACCCCTATTTTTCACTAGATATGAAAATGGACCCAAGATGGATTATAGATTTAACTGCATGACCTGAAACTATAAAATTCTAAAACAAAACCAAGGAAAGCTCTTCTGGACATCGGCCTAGTTGAAGTATTCATGACTAAGACCTCAAAAGCAAATGCAACAACTACAAAAATGATGAATGGAACTTATTTAAACTAAAATGCTTCAGCACAGCAAAATAAATAAATAATCATCAGACTGAATAGACAACTTGAAGGATGGAAAAAAGACATTTGCAAATTATGTGTCTGACAAAGGACTAATATCCAGAGTCTACAAGGAACAGAAACAGCAACAACTCCAAAACGACAAAAATAACAACATTAAAAAGTGAACAGATATGAACAGATATTTTACAAAAGTAAACATACAAGTGTCCAAAAAGCTGGGAAAAATACTCAATATCACTATTTATCAGATAAATGCAAATTAAAACCATAATGAGGTTCAATCTTACACCAGTCAGAATGGCTATTGTTAAAATGTCAGAATATTTTCTCCCCTTCTGTGGTTTGTCTCTTCAACTTTGTTGATTGTATCCTTTGCTGTGCAGATGCTTTTTAACTAGACATGATACAGTTTGTCCATTTTTGCTTTGGTTGGCTGGGCTTGTGGTGTATTGCTTAAAAAATTTTTGCCCAGACCAGTGTCCTGGAGATTTTCTCCAATGTTTTTTTTGTAGTAGTTGCATAGTTTGAGATCTTAGATCTGTTTTAATCCATTTTGATTTGATTTCTCTGTATGAAGAGAGATAGGATCTAGTTTCATTCTTCTTCATATGGATATCCGGTTTTCTAGGCATCATTAAATAACAGGTGTTGGCAGGGATGTGGAAAAAAAAAGGGAATGCTTATATACTGATGGTGGGAATGTAAATGAGTACAACCACTATGGAAAACAGTATAGAGATTTCTCAAAAAAACTAAAAAGAAACCTACCATTCTATCTAGCAATCCCACTAATGAGCTATACCCAGAGGAAAATCATTGTATCAGGAATATTCTTGTACCTGTATGTTTCTCACCACAGTATTCACAATAGCAGATATATAGAATTAACCTAAGTGTTCATCAAAGGATGATTGGATAAAGAAAATGTGGCCTATATATTCAGTGAAATATTACTCAATAATAAAAAAGAATGAAGTAATGTCTTTTGCAGAAACATGAATGGGACTAGAGGCCATTATCATAAGTGAAACAGTTTAGAAACAGTCAAATTCCACATGTTCCCACTTAAAAGTGGTAGCTAAATAATGTGTACTCATGGATATAGATAGTGGAATAATAAGTTTTGTAAACTCGGCAAGGTGAGAGGGTGGGAGGGGGATGAGGGATGAGAATTTACTTAATGGGCAACAATGTTACCATTAACATTAAGAAATTAACATTAAGAAATTACTTAATGGGTAACTATTCCCGTGATAGTTACACAAAAGACCCAGACTTCACCGCTATGCAATATATCCATGCAACAAAACTTACACCTACTAAATCTGTTTTAAAAAATTAAAAATAAAGCAGTTCTCAGTGGAAATGCCAGCTACTGACTGGACAACACCTTGACAGTAGATGGCCTCAATTTCTTTTTCTTTTTTTTTCTTTTTCTTTTTTCTTTTCTTTTATTTTCTTTTTTTTTTTTTGAGACTGGGTCTCGCTCTGTCGCCCAGGCTGGAGTACAGTGGCGCAGCGCTATCTCGGCTCACTGTAAACTCCGCCTCCTGGGTTCACGCCATGCTCCTGGATGGCCTCAATTTCTATTGGATGTCTTTAATACTGCTTTGGCAAGTGGATGGAGTGCACTTTCTTATGTATTATGACAATACAGCCACTTAAATTTGAGAAAACCAACAGCCCTAATGTGGCTGTTTTCTAACAACAACAACAAAAAAATAAGATGGAAATTTGTGTTGAATAGCCACTGATTACAAGAACATGATTAATGTGAGATATAGAATTGATTTATGGGTGCTGTTGTCAAGGCCTGCATCACAAGTATAATATTATCTACTGAAAAATGAGGACTGAAAAAAGAACAGAGAACACAGGCAGTATTATATTTTCTGATGTATTTTATAGAGCGGATATATAATCAAGAGTTGCACATGGTTTACTGAAACCTTTTTTTTTTTTTTTTTTTTTTGTGCCAGAACAACAAGGGTGTAATTGTATTTATTTTGCCTGAAACATTAAGTGCACCAAAGGCTAATCTACTTTATTTTCATTAAGCTGAATCCCAAGTGAAATAGTTTATTTTCCCTCATTTACTGAAACTTTCATTCTGCTTTGAAAATAAGGCTTCCTCACAGAATTTACAGCTATCTGTAACAGGACAGTGCAATATTTATATTAAAGAGTACCAATTATGTTACTTTTCAATTTATATCTTAATGAGAATATACTGAAATATATTGAAATATGTACTGAAATATATTGAAATAACACTAACAGGACCATCTCTAATGTCTGACAATGACTGTTGTGAAGAAATTCTTAATCGTGGATGTGTGCACATGTGTGTGTATATGTGTTTTTTGTTTGAAGTCCTGAAACGTGAAATACCTTACAATCTACATGGTAAATTTGTACTCCAGCATAAGTAATATATAATTGAGATCACAATCACTCTTAAGAAATATGTAAACTCGGGCCGGGCGCGGTGGCTCAAGCCTGTAATCCCAGCACTTTGGGAGGCCGAGACGGGCGAATCACGAGGTCAGGAGATCGAGACCATCCTGGCTAACCCGGTGAAACCCCGTCTCTACTAAAAAATACAAAAAACTAGCCGGGCGAGGTGGCGGGCGCCTGTAGTCCCAGCTACTCAGGAGGCTGAGGCAGGAGAATGGCGTGAACCCGGGAGGCGGAGCTTGCAGTGAGCTGAGATCCGGCCACTGCACTCC